>NW_026290779.1:77500-82500 GCF_023373465.1 Oncorhynchus keta | reverse complement strand
AAATATATATATATTTATTGTTGCTGCCTATTTACAACGGTTAAATAATGGTGAAATTCATCCCGTTGAAATTCAAACACAGGGTATTTGATTCCATCCTACGTCCTATTAATCACAATAATTTAAGCGTAATGGATCTCGGCTGCCTGTAGCTCTCTGAAGTTACAACGGGGAAGTGCTTGTAGAGGCGTTGAGGAATCGTTATGGGCATCATGTGTATAAGGTCTGGGGAGAAGAGGGCACAGACTTGAATGGCTGCTTGAGCGCTTGCTGCAGTATGATATTATCCTAAGGGCTTTTTTTTTTTTTTTTGGAGGGGGGATATAACGGAAATAAGTGTCCAGGAACCAAAGAAGAGAGAGGAGATGGGTAAAAATGGTAGATTACATCAATTAGATACATTGAAGTTAGGTTAATGTTACATGCATTAATCAAGGACACTGCGGATGCCATGTGTTTGAGATTAGAGTTGGTTGTTTTAATTCCTAGCACCTTTGCTGTAGTCCGAGGGCATTATGATCGAATATAGGATATTTTTAAAGTGATATATACGGTGGATTTTTATTTCAGTTGGATTTTTACGCATCTTTTCGAAAGCACCAACCCTAAAAGTGTGAGCATCTCCCCTGATCTGGGGCTTCACTGAAATAAATCTAATGCAAACTCTTTGTCTATTCGTAGGGTTGTTCCGTGTGTGGAAACGGCCCCTTCTTCAAATGCAAGATTTCACCAATCCATCACTCTGACATTCAACATTCAGCATTGAAAAAAGAAGAAGAAGAAGAAGAAGCGTTTAAAATCCACAAGGTCTGGAACTCTGTAACCACGGTGACCGTTGTCATCATGGATCTAACAGACTTTTACTTGTTGGCTGCTCTTGTTGCCTGTTTTTGGATGGACCCTTCTATAGCCCAGGAACTGATCTATCCTATTAGAGAGGAACTGCAGGAAAACGTTCTCATTGGAAACATACCAAAGGACCTGAACGTCTCCCATACAAACGCTGCTACCGGAGCTAGCGCTAACCTGGTCTACAGGCTGGTGTCTAAAGCCGGCGACAACCCTCTGCTCAGAGTGCAGAGCAGCACGGGAGAGATATTTACCACCTCCAATCGCATCGACAGGGAGAGGCTCTGTCCCGGCCCCTCGTTCGAGGAGAACGAATGCTCCTTCGAGATCGAGGTGGTGATTTTACCCAACGACTACTTCAGATTGATAAAGATTAAGATCGTGGTCAAGGACACCAACGACAACGCTCCCATGTTCCCGTCTCCTGTCATCAACATCTCCATCCCGGAGAATACGCTGATCAACAGTCGTTTCGCCATCCCCTCCGCCACCGACCCCGACACCGGCCCCAACAGTGTACACAAGTACCAGCTGGTGAACGGGCAAAGCGCCTTCGGGTTGGACATCGTAGAGACGCCCGAGGGGGAGAAGTGGCCGCAGCTCATCGTTCAGCAGAACCTGGACAGGGAACAGAAGGACACGTACGTCATGAAGATCAAGGTGGAGGACGGCGGCACGCCGCAGAAATCCAGCACCGCCATCCTCCAAGTCACCGTCACAGACGTTAACGATAACAGGCCGGTGTTTAAGGAGAACCAGATCGACGTCCACGTACCGGAGAACTCGCCCATAGGGACGTCCGTAGTCCAGCTACAGGCTACGGACGCAGACGTGGGGGCGAATGCCGAAATCAAATACATGTTCGGGACGCAGGTCTCCCCAGCTACCAAGAGACTATTTGCTTTAAACGGCACCACGGGTCTTATAACCGTACAGCGACCCCTCGATAGAGAGGAGACCGCCATACACAAGTTATCCGTGTTAGCGAGCGACGGCAGCTCCAGCCCAGCCAGAGCTACCGTAACTATAAACGTGACGGACGTGAACGACAATCCGCCAAACATCGATCTGAGATATATTATCAGTCCGATAAACGGCACCGTGTTCCTCTCGGAGAAAGACCCAATCAACACCAAGATAGCTTTGATCACCGTGTCGGACAAGGACACGGACGTCAACGGCAAGGTCATCTGTTTCATCGAGAAGGACGTCCCCTTTCACCTCAAAGCGGTGTACGACAACCAGTATTTACTAGAGACGTCAGCGCTGCTCGACTTCGAGGGGACCAAAGAGTACAACTTCAAAATCATAGCCTCCGACTCTGGCAAGCCGAGCTTGAACCAGACAGCGTTGGTAAGGGTGAGGCTGGAGGATGAAAATGACAACTCTCCGATCTTCAGCCATCCTGTCATCGAGCTGGCCGTCATGGAGAACAACAAACGCGATCTCTTCCTCACGACTCTCAGCGCCACCGACGAGGACAGCGGGAGAAACGCGGAGATCGTCTACCAACTGGGCCCTAACGCCTCGTTCTTTGACCTGGACCGTAAAACCGGTGTCCTCACGGCCTCCCGGGTGTTTGATCGCGAGGACCAGGATCGGTTCCTCTTCACGGTAACGGCCCGAGACAATGGGACGCCTCCACTCCAGAGCCAGGCAGCAGTCATCGTGACAGTACTCGATGAAAATGACAATAGCCCCAAGTTCACCCACAACCACTTCCAGTTCTTTGTGTCAGAGAACCTGCCCAAGTACAGCACGGTGGGGGTGATAACTGTCACAGACTCAGACGCCGGGGAAAATGCTGCCGTCACGCTTTCGATACTCAGCGACAACGAGAACTTTATCCTAGACCCGTACTCTGGAGTAATAAAGTCCAACGTGTCCTTTGACCGGGAGCAGCAGAGCTCCTACACCTTCGACGTCCGGGCGGTGGATAGCGGGCGGCCCCCATGTTCCTCGGCCGCCAAGGTGACCATCAATGTCATCGACGTAAACGACAACACCCCCATCGTCATCTACCCTCCTTCCAACACCTCCTTCAAACTGGTCCCCCTCTCGTCCATCCCTGGATCGGTGGTGGCCGAGGTCTTTGCTGTGGACGGTGACACAGGGATGAACGCAGAGCTCAAGTACACCATCGTTAGCGGCAACACCAAAGGTCTGTTCCGGATCGACCCGGTGACAGGAAACATCACCCTGGAGGAGAAGCCTGCTATCTCCGACATCGGCCTCCCATCGGCTGGTCGTGAACATTAGCGACCTGGGCTACCTAAGTCCCTGCACACCCTGGTGCTGGTGTTCCTCTACGTGAACGACACGGTCGGCAACGCCACGTTTATCTACGACCTCATTCGCCGCACCATGGAGACGCCCCTGGACAGGAACATCGGGGAGAGCAGTGAGACTTACCAGAGCGGTGATTATCTCACCATCATGATCGCCATCGTAGCCGGGGCGATGGTGGTGATTGTGGTGATCTTCGTGACAGTCCTGGTGCGCTGCCGTCACACCTCCCGGTTCAAGGCGGCCCAGAGAAAGAAGCAGGGCGCTGAGTGGATGTCTCCCAACCAGGAGAACAAGCAGAACAAGAAGAAGAAGCGTAAGAAAAGGAAGTCGCCTAAAAGCTCCCTCCTGAACTTTGTCACCATCGAGGAGAACAAGCCGGACGACCCGGCTCACGAGCCCATCAACGGCAACGTCAGCCTGCCTGCCGAGCTGGAGGAGCCTGGCCACTTTGACTGGAACGCTGCTCCAACGACCACCTTCAAGCCCTCGAGTCCAGACCTGGCACGGCACTACAAGTCCGCTTCTCCGCAGTCCGCGTTCCACCTCAAAGCGGACACGCCGGTCTCCGTGAAGAAACACCACATGATTCAGGAGCTCCCTCTGGACAACACCTTCGTAGGGGGCTGTGACACTCTGTCCAAGAGATCCTCCACTAGTTCAGACCACTTCAGTGCCTCGGAGTGCAGTTCCCAGGGAGGATTCAAGACTAAGGGATCCGTACACCCGTCCAGACAGGTAAAAGACTTTTACTGGTCTATAAGTACTGCGTATAACTGCCCGGTCCAACAGTGCTGAGCTCCCTTCTACACTATACACTATAGCTGACTTGGTCTTAATACCAATGAGAAAGGGGGGGAATCACCCCCCCCACTATAAGTCCCACTGTATCTTTTAAAACCTCCCCCCCTCAAAAAAATCACATATATATGAATTCATGTATGACATGTGGTTAACTGTGGACTGAACCAAACAAGCACATGCATACTTTTCCTTTTCCCTTTGCGTCTCCTGCCAACAGTCTCTTGCTGTTATTATGTTCCCCTTATTTTTATTTATTTTTAAAAAGATATTACAATCAAACATGTACCACGTGGGCAACTGTCTAAAGCCCTCGTCAGATTCTACAGACACATGACCTTTTAAATGGGCCTCAGAAGGTTGAATGAGATAAATGGTGTCCTGCCTTCCAAACGGCCCCCTTTATTCCCTTCGTAGTGCACTCCGTTTGACCAGGGTGAATAGGGGAATAGGGTTCATAAGGGAATAGGGTCCAAAGGGCTCTGGTCAAAAGTAGTGCACTATTAAAGGGAATATGGGGTGGGGGCATTTGGGATGCGGACTAGATGGTGGAATTGATGTGTTGCAAAGATGCCTTTAAAAAACATTTGTGAAAGAAACATTTTTTTCTCGCCTGTCTACTCAGCTCACCATTTTATCATTGATTATATTACGGAAACTTCTAGTACCACAACACCAGTAGGAGAAACATCTACTACCACAACACCAGTAGGAGAAACATCTAGTACCACAACACCAGTAGGAGGAACATCTACTACCACAACACCAGTAGGAGAATAATCTAGTACCACAACACCAGTAGGAGAAACATCTAGTACCACAACACCAGTAGGAGCAACATCTGCTACCACAACACCAGTAGGACAAACATCTACTACCACAACACCAGTAGGAGAAACATCTATTACCACAACACCAGTAGGAGAAACATCTAGTACCACAACACCAGTAGGAGAATAATCTAGTACCACAACACCAGTAGGAGAAACATCTACTACCACAACACCAGTAGGAGCAACATCTGCTACCACAACACCAGTAGGACAAACATCTACTACCACAAC
>NW_026290779.1:15000-72500 GCF_023373465.1 Oncorhynchus keta | reverse complement strand
AGGATGTCCCAGGACCTCTCAGGATGTCCCAGGATGTCCCAGGATGTCTCAGGATGTCCCAGGATGTCTCAGGATGTCTCAGGATGTCCCAGGATGTCTCAGGATGTCTCAGGATGTCCCAGGATGTCCCAGTATCTCTCAGGATGTCTCAGGATGTCTCAGGATGTCTCAGGGTGTTGCTCAGGGCTGGGTGTTGCTCAGCCATATGGGCCCCTGTGCATTTAAAACTAGATCACTATTATAGAGACTAAGGGTTCCACCAGGCACCCTCCTCTCCTTTGTAAATGGTGCAGTGGAATGGACAATAACACACTATCTAGTTAGTGATCACAGCAGCCAATAGAAAGGCTTGTTTGGAAGCAGCCCTAGAACAGCACCCTTGACTGACAACTTTTTGAGACAACAGGAAAACACTGTGGTTTGTCAGAATACTAATATGTCCTACGTAGTGCACTATATAGGGAATAGGGTTCTATAGGGCTCTGGTCTAATGTAGTGCACTATATAGGGAATAGGGTTCTATAGGGCCTGGTCTAAAGTAGTGCACTATATAGGGAATAGGGTTCTATAGGGCTCTGGTCTAAAGTAGTGCACTATATAGGGAATAGGGTTCTATAGGGCCCTAGTCTAAAGTAGTGCACTATATAGTGAATAGGGTTCTATAGGTTCTATAGGGCCCTAGTCTAAAGTAGTGCACTACATAGGGAATAGTTTTCCATTTGGGACACTTCCCTGGTAATTTTTGACTCCTGTTCTAGAAGGTTTTAAAGGTGTTTATGATTGCAGGGCTTTAAATTAGTCTATAAAGTAGTGTAGGGAACATTTCATTGATTGATTCAGCTGCACATCTGGTTCTCACACACAGACGTTGACTCCACAGGGTTCTCACACACAGACGTTGACTCCACAGGGTTCTCACACACAGACGTTGACTCCACAGGGTTCTCACACACAGACGTTGACTCCACAGGGTTCTCACACACAGACGTTGACTCCACAGGGTTCTCACACACAGACGTTGACTCCACAGGGTTCTCACACACAGACGTTGACTCCACAGGGTTCTCACACACAGACGTTGACTCCACAGGGTTCTCACACACAGACGTTGACTCCACAGGGTTCTCACACACAGACGTTGACTCCACAGGGTTCTCACACACAGACGTTGACTCCACAGGGTTCTCACACACAGACGTTGACTCCACAGGGTTCTCACACACAGACGTTGACTCCACAGGGTTCTCACACACAGACGTTGACTCCACAGGGTTCTCACACACAGACGTTGACTCCACAGGGTTCTCACACACAGACGTTGACTCCACAGGGTTCTCACACACAGACGTTGACTCCACAGGGTTCTCACACACAGACGTTGACTCCACAGGGTTCTCACACACAGACGTTGACTCCACAGGGTTCTCACACACAGACGTTGACTCCACAGGGTTCTCACACACAGACGTTGACTCCACAGGGTTCTCACACACAGACGTTGACTCCACAGGGTTCTCACACACAGACGTTGACTCCACAGGGTTCTCACACACAGACGTTGACTCCACAGGGTTCTCACACACAGACGTTGACTCCACAGGGTTCTCACACACAGACGTTGACTCCACAGGGTTCTCACACACAGACGTTGACTCCACAGGGTTCTCACACACAGACGTTGACTCCACAGGGTTCTCACACACAGACGTTGACTCCACAGGGTTCTCACACACAGACGTTGACTCCACAGGGTTCTCACACACAGACGTTGACTCCACAGGGTTCTCACACACAGACGTTGACTCCACAGGGTTCTCACACACAGACGTTGACTCCACAGGGTTCTCACACACAGACGTTGTCTCCACAGGGTTCTCACACACAGACGTTGACTCCACATGGTTCTCACACACAGACGTTGACTCCACAGGGTTCTCACACACAGACGTTGACTCCACATGGTTCTCACACACAGACGTTGACTCCACAGGGTTCTCACACACAGACGTTGACTCCACAGGGTTCTCACACACAGACGTTGACTCCACAGGGTTCTCACACACAGACGTTGACTCCACAGGGTTCTCACACACAGACGTTGACTCCACAGGGTTCTCACACACAGACGTTGACTCCACAGGGTTCTCACACACAGACGTTGACTCCACATGGTTCTCACACACAGACGTTGACTCCACAGGGTTCTCACACACAGACGTTGACTCCACAGGGTTCTCACACACAGACGTTGACTCCACAGGGTTCTCACACACAGACGTTGTCTCCACATGGTTCTCACACACAGACGTTGACTCCACAGGGTTCTCACACACAGACGTTGACTCCACAGGGTTCTCACACACAGACGTTGACTCCACAGGGTTCTCACACACAGACGTTGACTCCACAGGGTTCTCACACACAGACGTTGACTCCACAGGGTTCTCACACACAGACGTTGACTCCACAGGGTTCTCACACACAGACGTTGTCTCCACAGGGTTCTCACACACAGACGTTGACTCCACATGGTTCTCACACACAGACGTTGACTCCACAGGGTTCTCACACACAGACGTTGACTCCACATGGTTCTCACACACAGACGTTGACTCCACAGGGTTCTCACACACAGACGTTGACTCCACAGGGTTCTCACACACAGACGTTGACTCCACAGGGTTCTCACACACAGACGTTGACTCCACAGGGTTCTCACACACAGACGTTGACTCCACAGGGTTCTCACACACAGACGTTGACTCCACAGGGTTCTCACACACAGACGTTGACTCCACATGGTTCTCACACACAGACGTTGACTCCACAGGGTTCTCACACACAGACGTTGACTCCACAGGGTTCTCACACACAGACGTTGACTCCACAGGGTTCTCACACACAGACGTTGACTCCACATGGTTCTCACACACAGACGTTGACTCCACAGGGTTCTCACACACAGACGTTGACTCCACAGGGTTCTCACACACAGACGTTGACTCCACAGGGTTCTCACACACAGACGTTGACTCCACAGGGTTCTCACACACAGACGTTGACTCCACAGGGTTCTCACACACAGACGTTGACTCCACAGGGTTCTCACACACAGACGTTGACTCCACAGGGTTCTCACACACAGACGTTGACTCCACAGGGTTCTCACACACAGACGTTGACTCCACAGGGTTCTCACACACAGACGTTGACTCCACAGGGTTCTCACACACAGACGTTGTCTCCACAGGGTTCTCACACACAGACGTTGACTCCACATGGTTCTCACACACAGACGTTGACTCCACAGGGTTCTCACACACAGACGTTGACTCCACATGGTTCTCACACACAGACGTTGACTCCACAGGGTTCTCACACACAGACGTTGACTCCACAGGGTTCTCACACACAGACGTTGACTCCACAGGGTTCTCACACACAGACGTTGACTCCACAGGGTTCTCACACACAGACGTTGACTCCACAGGGTTCTCACACACAGACGTTGACTCCACAGGGTTCTCACACACAGACGTTGACTCCACATGGTTCTCACACACAGACGTTGACTCCACAGGGTTCTCACACACAGACGTTGACTCCACAGGGTTCTCACACACAGACGTTGACTCCACAGGGTTCTCACACACAGACGTTGTCTCCACATGGTTCTCACACACAGACGTTGACTCCACAGGGTTCTCACACACAGACGTTGACTCCACAGGGTTCTCACACACAGACGTTGACTCCACAGGGTTCTCACACACAGACGTTGACTCCACAGGGTTCTCACACACAGACGTTGACTCCACAGGGTTCTCACACACAGACGTTGACTCCACAGGGTTCTCACACACAGACGTTGACTCCACAGGGTTCTCACACACAGACGTTGACTCCACAGGGTTCTCACACACAGACGTTGACTCCACATGGTTCTCACACACAGACGTTGACTCCACAGGGTTCTCACACACAGACGTTGACTCCACATGGTTCTCACACACAGACGTTGACTCCACAGGGTTCTCACACACAGACGTTGACTCCACAGGGTTCTCACACACAGACGTTGACTCCACAGGGTTCTCACACACAGACGTTGACTCCACAGGGTTCTCACACACAGACGTTGACTCCACAGGGTTCTCACACACAGACGTTGTCTCCACAGGGTTCTCACACACAGACGTTGACTCCACATGGTTCTCACACACAGACGTTGACTCCACAGGGTTCTCACACACAGACGTTGACTCCACAGGGTTCTCACACACAGACGTTGACTCCACAGGGTTCTCACACACAGACGTTGACTCCACATGGTTCTCACACACAGACGTTGACTCCACAGGGTTCTCACACACAGACGTTGACTCCACAGGGTTCTCACACACAGACGTTGACTCCACAGGGTTCTCACACACAGACGTTGACTCCACAGGGTTCTCACACACAGACGTTGTCTCCACATGGTTCTCACACACAGACGTTGACTCCACAGGGTTCTCACACACAGACGTTGACTCCACAGGGTTCTCACACACAGACGTTGACTCCACAGGGTTCTCACACACAGACGTTGTCTCCACAGGGTTCTCACACACAGACGTTGACTCCACAGGGTTCTCACACACAGACGTTGACTCCACAGGGTTCTCACACACAGACGTTGTCTCCACAGGGTTCTCACACACAGACGTTGTCTCCACAGGGTTCTCACACACAGACGTTGACTCCACAGGGTTCTCACACACAGACGTTGACTCCACAGGGTTCTCACACACAGACGTTGACTCCACAGGGTTCTCACACACAGACGTTGACTCCACAGGGTTCTCACACACAGACGTTGACTCCACAGGGTTCTCACACACAGACGTTGACTCCACAGGGTTCTCACACACAGACGTTGACTCCACAGGGTTCTCACACACAGACGTTGACTCCACAGGGTTCTCACACACAGACGTTGACTCCACAGGGTTCTCACACACAGACGTTGACTCCACGGGGTTCTCACACACAGACGTTGACTCCACAGGGTTCTCACACACAGACGTTGACTCCACAGGGTTCTCACACACAGACGTTGACTCCACAGGGTTCTCACACACAGACGTTGACTCCACAGGGTTCTCACACAGACGTTGACTCCACAGGGTTCTCACACACAGACGTTGACTCCACAGGGTTCTCACACACAGACGTTGACTCCACAGGGTTCTCAATACAGACGTTGACTCCACAGGGTTCTCACACACAGACGTTGACTCCACAGGGTTCTCACACACAGACGTTGACTCCACAGGGTTCTCACACACAGACGTTGACTCCACAGGGTTCTCACACACAGACGTTGACTCCACATGGTTCTCACACACAGGCGTTGACTCCACAGGGTTCTCACACAGACGTTGACTCCACAGGGTTCTCACACACAGACGTTGACTCCACATGGTTCTCACACACAGACGTTGACTCCACAGGGTTGACCCACAGACGTTGACTCCACAGGGTTCTCACACACAGACGTTGACTCCACAGGGTTCTCACACACAGACGTTGACTCCACAGGGTTCTCACACACAGACGTTGACTCCACGGGGTTCTCACACACAGACGTTGACTCCACAGGGTTCTCACACACAGACGTTGTCTCCACATGGTTCTCACACACAGACGTTGACTCCACAGGGTTCTCACACACAGACGTGACTCCACAGGGTTCTCACACACAGACGTTGACTCCACAGGGTTCTCACACACAGACGTTGACTCCACAGGGTTCTCACACACAGACGTTGACTCCACAGGGTTCTCACACAGACGTTGACTCCACAGGGTTCTCACACACAGACGTTGTCTCCACATGGTTCTCACACACAGACGTTGACTCCCAGGGTTCTCACACACAGACGTTGACTCCACAGGGTTCTCACACACAGACGTTACTCCACAGGGTTCTCACACAGAATACTCCACAGGGTTCTCAACACAGACGTTGACTCCACAGGGTTCTCACACACAGACGTTGACTCCACAGGGTTCTCACACACAGACGTTGTCTCCACATGGTTCTCACACACAGACGTTGACTCCACAGGGTTCTCACACACAGACGTTGACCCACAGGGTTCTCACACACAGACGTTGACTCCACAGGGTTCTCAACACAGACGTTGACTCCACGGGGTTCTCACACAATATTGAATACAGGGTTCTCACACACAGACGTTGACTCCACAGGGTTCTCACACACAGACATTGACTCCACAGAACAACATTAAACCCACAGAAAATTAATAGTGAACAATATTAAACCCACAGAATATTAATAGTGAACAACATTAAACCCACAGAATATTAATAGTGAACAATATTAAACCCACAGAATATGGTCTAAATTAGTGCACTACAGAGGGTAGTAGGGTGCTATTTGGGATGCTAATGAGACATCCTTCCTGGACTACATTAAAAATATATGATTAGAGGAGGTACAGTAAGGAGTGCTCCCTCCCTCCCTCCCTCCCTCCCTCCCTCCCTCCCTCCCTCCCTCCCTCCCTCCCTCCCTCCCCTCCCTGCCTCCCTGTCTCCCTGTCTCCCTGTCTCCCTGTCTCTCTCCCTGTCTCCCTGCCTCCCTGTCTCTCTCCCTGTCTCCCTGTCTCCCTGTCTCCCTGTCTCCCTGTCTCCCTGTCTCCCTGTCTCCCTCCCTGTCTCCCTGTCTCCTTCCCTGTCCCCCTCCCTGTCTCCCTGTCTCCTTGTCTCCCTGTCTCCCTGTCTTCCTGTCTCCCTGTCTCCCTCCCTGTCTCCCTGTCTCCCTGTCTTCCTGTCTCCCGGTCTCCCTGCCTCCCTGTCTCCCTGCCTCCCTGTCTCCCTGTCTCCCTGTCTCCCTGTCTCCCTCCCTGTCTCCCTGTCTCCCTGTCTTCCTGTCTCCCTGTCTCCCTCCCTGTCTCCCTGTCTCCCTGTCTCCCTGCCTCCCTGTCTCCCTGTCTCCCTGTCTCCCTGCCTCCCTGTCTCCCTGCCTCCCTGTCTCCCTGTCTCCCTGTCTCCCTGCCTCCCTGTCTCCCTGCCTCCCTGTCTCCCTGCCTCCCTGTCTCCCTGCCTCCCTGTCTCCCTGTCTCCCTGTCTCCCTGCCTCCCTGTCTCCCTGCCTCCCTGTCTCCCTGCCTCCCTGTCTCCCTGCCTCCCTGTCTCCCTGTCTCCCTGTCTCCCTGTCTCCTCCCTGTCTCCCTGTCTCCCTGTCTTCCTGTCTCCCTGTCTCCCTGTCTCCCTGCCTCCCTGTCTCCCTGCCTCCCTGTCTCCCTGTCTCCCTGTCTCCCTGCCTCCCTGTCTCCCTGTCTCCCTCCCTGCCTCCCTGTCTCCCTGCCTCCCTGTCTCCCTGTCTCCCTGTCTCCCTGCCTCCCTGCCTCCCTGCCTCCCTGCCTCCCTGTCTCCCTGCCTCCCTGCCTCCCTGCCTCCCTGTCTCCCTGCCTCCCTGTCTCCCTGTCTCCCTGCCTCCCTGCCTCCCTGCCTCCCTGCCTCCCTGCCTCCCTGCCTCCTTCCCTCCTAAGGATCGGAGCGAACCGACTGGGGCCATGTTTGAAAAGATTAATGGGCTATGACAATGTTTCACCTAAGGGAAAAGTTTTTTTGCAATATCTTCTGAGTTGTGCTGATGTGGAGAGGAGCGAGAGAGAGAAGAGAGTGAGAGAGCAGAGAGAGCAGAGAGAGCAGAGAGAGAGAGAGAGAGAGAGAGAGAGAGCTGCTGAGAGAGCAGAGAGAGAGCAGAGAGCAGAGAGAGCAGAGAGAGCAGAGAGAGAAGAGAGAGCAGAGAGCAGGAGAGCAGAGAGGAGAGAGAGAGAGCTGCTGAGAGAGCAGAGTAGTCTGAGATCAGAGAGAGCAGAGAGAGCAGAGAGAGAAGAGAGAGCAGAGAGAGAAGAGAAGATAGCTTGCAGAGAGCCAGAGAGAGCAGCCAGGACAGGAGAGGGAGAGGAGAGGAGAGGAGAGGAGAGGGGAGAGGGAGAGGAGAGGAGAGGAGAGGAGAGGAGAGGAGAGGAGAGGGGAGAGGAGAGGAGAGGAGAGGAGAGGAGAGGAGAGGAGAGGAGAGGAGAGGAGAGGAGAGGAGAGGAGAGGCTCAATCTGGTAGTCTGTTATATCTTTACATTCTTTATCCACATTACTTCTGACTGCCTGACCGGGTGACTGGGTGACTGCCTGACTGCCTGACTGGGTGACTGCCTGACTGCCTGACTGCCTGACTGGGTGACTGCCTGACTGCCTGACTGCCTGACTGCCTGACTTTGTGACTGCCTGACTGCCTGACTGCCTGACTGCCTGACTGCCTGCCTGCCTGCCTGCCTGCCTGACTGGGTGACTGCCTGACTGGGTGACTGCCTGACTGGGTGACTGCCTGACTGGGTGACTGCCTGACTGGGTGACTGCCTGCCTGACTGGGTGACTGCCTGACTGGGTGACTGCCTGACTGGGTGACTGCCTGACTGGCTGGGTGACTGCCTGACTGGCTGACTGGCAGACATCATGTTTCCTGTATGTACAGTAAGGGCTGGCTTTTCAAGGACGTTTTAGGACATAAAATGATAAAAACACCTGATTGTCTGATTGAGTTAATCTGCTGTATGAGCGAACGATGTACTGAAGTGATAGCTTTCTGTAAAGAGGAGCTCGTTTAACAACTTACTTTTAAACAACCAAAACGTTTCACTTGTGTCTCTGAAGCATATCCTGTTCACTGCAAACTGCTGTGTCATGTCTGCTGTAGCGTAGAGGACTGTTGTATTGTATCTCTGGAGCAGATGGAGACTGCTGTCTGCTGTAGCGTAGAGGCCTGTTGTATTGTATCTCTGGAGCAGATGGAGACTGCTGTCTACTGTAGCGTAGAGGACTGTTGTATTGTATCTCTGGAGCAGGTGGAGACTGCTGTCTGCTGTAGCGTAGAGGACTGTTGTATTGTATCTCTGGAGCAGATGGAGACTGCTGTCTGCTGTAGCGTAGAGGACTGTTGTACTGTATCTCTGGAGCAGGTGGAGACTGCTGTCTGCTGTAGCGTAGAGGACTGTTGTATTGTATCTCTGGAGCAGGTGGAGACTGCTGTCTGCTGTAGCGTAGAGGACTGTTGTATTGTATCTCTGGAGCAGGTGGAGACTGCTGTCTGCTGTAGCGTAGAGGACTGTTGTACTGTATCTCTGGAGCAGATGGAGACTGCTGTCTGCTGTAGCGTAGAGGACTGTTGTATTGTATCTCTGGAGCAGATGGAGACTGCTGTCTCTGGTAGAGGACTGTTGTAGTATCTCTGGAGCAGATGGAGACTGCTGTCTGCTGTAGCGTAGTGTTGTATTGTATCTCTGGAGCAGATGGAGACTGCTGTCTACTGTAGCGTAGAGGACTGTTGTATTGTATCTCTGGAGCAGATGGAGACTGCTGTCTGCTGTAGCGTAGAGGACTGTTGTATTGTATCTCTGGAGCAGATGGAGACTGCTGTCTGCTGTAGCGTAGAGGCCTGTTGTATTGTATCTGGAGCAGATGGAGACTGTTGTATTGTATCTCTGGAGCAGATGGAGACTGCTGTCTGCTGTAGCGTAGAGGACTGTTGTATTGTATCTCTGGAGCAGATGGAGACTGCTGTCTGCTGTAGCGTAGAGGACTGTTGTATTGTATCTCTGGAGCAGATGGAGACTGCTGTCTGCTGTAGCGTAGAGGACTGTTGTATTGTATCTCTGGAGCAGATGGAGACTGCTGTCTGCTGTAGCGTAGAGGACTGTTGTATTGTATCTCTGGAGCAGGTGGAGACTGCTGTCTACTGTAGCGTAGAGGCCTGTTGTATTGTATCTCTGGAGCAGATGGAGACTGCTGTCTGCTGTAGCGTAGAGGACTGTTGTATTGTATCTCTGGAGCAGATGGAGACTGCTGTCTGCTGTAGCGTAGAGGCCTGTTGTATTGTATCTCTGGAGCAGGTGGAGACTGCTGTCTACTGCTAGAGGACTGTTGTATTGTATCTCTGGAGAGGTGGAGACTGTTGTATTGTGTTGTATCTCTGGAGCAGATGGAGACTGCTGTCTGCTGTAGCGTAGAGGACTGTTGTACTGTATCTCTGGAGCAGATGGAGACTGCTGTCTGCTGTAGCGTAGAGGACTGTTGTACTGTATCACTGGAGCAGATGGAGACTGCTGTCTGCTGTAGCGTAGAGGACTGTTGTATTGTATCTCTGGAGCAGATGGAGACTATTAGGGACTTGTACATGCTGACAAATCATCTGCTTTATAGCTTCAGGACCTTTCGGTCTGGTTTCCTGGACAACAGATTGTGACTAGTCGTGGACAACAACAAAAATCATTGACGGTAGAGAATCTCTGTGTCCGGGAAACGGCCCATCGATGTCTAGGTGGGTGGACAGGAAGTGAGGTGCATCGTGGGATTGTTTTTGGATGTGACTACTGCCTAACAGTCAGAGCATATTATGGCCTTAGGGTTGAACCAGGGTGTGAACCACCAACATGAGAATACCCTCCTCCTCGTCCTCCCTCTTAATCCCCTGGAGCAACAGTCAAGCTCCTTGTCACCTCGTCTTTCATTCTTCTAGTTCCATCCGTGTTATTGGTGGCCACCGTCTCCATAGTTACAGAATATCACAGTTACAACTGTGTTAAATTAAGCTTCTGTCCCACTGTCTCCATAGTTACAGAATATCACAGTTACAACTGTGTTAAATTAAGCTTCTGTCCCACTGTCTCCATAGTTACAGAATATCACAGTTACAACTGTGTTAAATTAAGCTGCTGTCCCACTGTCTCCATAGTTACAGAATATCACAGTTACAACTGTGTTAAATTAAGCTTCTGTCCCACTGTCTCCATAGTTACAGAATATCACAGTTACAACTGTGTTAAATTAAGCTTCTGTCCCACTGTCTCCATTACAGAATATTCCATAAATAGTGCACTTCTTTCAACCAGGGCTGATTAAAGCTTAGTGCAGTTCTTTCTACCGGGGCTGATTAAAGCTAGTGCACTTCTTTCTACCAGGGCTGATTAAAGCTAGTGCACTTCTTTCGACCAGGGCTGATTAAAGCTAGTGCACTTCTTTCTACCAGGGCTGATTAAAGCTAGTGCACTTCTTTCTACCAGGGCTGATTAAAGCTAGTGCACTTCTTTTGACCAGGGCTGATTAAAGCTAGTGCACTTCTTTCTACCAGGGCTGATTAAAGCTAGTGCACTTCTTTTGACCAGGGCTGATTAAAGCTAGTGCACTTCTTTTGACCAGGGCTGATTAAAGGTAGTGCACCCTGGAATACGGTGCCATTTGGGACGTACCCATTGCCGTAGAAGTGTGGTGAGATAAAATGATCAGCTTTACAGATAAATCCACCACATATCACCTTTCCTGTCCTGATTTAGTGTGGAAGACTGTCCTGATTTAGTGTGGAAGTCTGTCTTGATTTAGTGTGGAAGTCTGTTCTGATTTAGTGTGGAAGTCTGTTCTGATTTAGTGTGGAAGTCTGTCCTGATTTAGTGTGGAAGTCTGTTCTGATTTAGTGTGGAAGTCTGTTCTGATTTAGTGTGGAAGTCTGTCCTGATTTAGTGTGGAAGTCTGTCCTGATTTAGTGTGGAAGTCTGTTCTGATTTAGTGTGGAAGTCTGTTCTGATTTAGTGTGGAAGTCTGTTCTGATTTAGTGTGGAAGTCTGTTCTGATTTAGTGTGGAAGTCTGTTCTGATTTAGTGTGGAAGTCTGTCCTGATTTAGTGTGGAAGTCTGTTCTGATTTAGTGTGGAAGTCTGTCCTGATTTAGTGTGGAAGTCTGTCCTGATTTAGTGTGGAAGTCTGTCCTGATTTAGTGTGGAATTCTGTCCTGATTTAGTGTGGAAGTCTGTCCTGATTTAGTGTGGAAGTCTGTCCTGATTTAGTGTGGAAGTCTGTTCTGATTTAGTGTGGAAGTCTGTCCTGATTTAGTGTGGAATTCTGTTCTGATTTAGTGTGGAAGTCAGTCCTGATTTAGTGTGGAAGTCTGTTCTGATTTAGTGTGGAAGTCTGTCCTGATTTAGTGTGGAAGTCTGTCCTGCTTTAGTGTTGAAGTCTGTCCTGATTTAGTGTGGAAGTCTGTCCTGATTTAGTGTGGAAGTCTGTCCTGATTTAGTGTGGAAGTCTGTCCTGATTTAGTGTGGAAGTCTGTCCTGATTTAGTGTGGAAGTCTGTCCTGATTTAGTGTGGAAGTCTGTTCTGATTTAGTGTGGAAGTATGTCCTGATTTAGTGTGGAAGTCTATTCTGATTTAGTGTGGAAGTCTGTCCTGATTTAGTGTGGAAGTCTGTTCTGATTTAGTGTGGAAGTCTGTCCTGATTTAGTGTGGAAGTCTATTCTGATTTAGTGTGGAAGTCTGTCCTGATTTAGTGTGGAAGTCTGTTCTGATTTAGTGTGGAAGTCTGTTCTGATTTAGTGTGGAAGTCTGTCCTGATTTAGTGTGGAAGTCTGTCCTGATTTAGTGTGGAAGTCTGTTCTGATTTAGTGTGGAAGTCTGTTCTGATTTAGTGTGGAAGTCTATTCTGATTTAGTGTGGAAGTCTGTTCTGATTTAGTGTGGAAGTCTATTCTGATTTAGTGTGGAAGTCTGTTCTGATTTAGTGTGGAAGTCTATTCTGATTTAGTGTGGAAGTCTGTCCTGATTTAGTGTGGAAGTCAGTCCTGATTTAGTGTGGAAGTCTGTCCTGATTTAGTGTGGAAGTCAGTCCTGATTTAGTGTGGAAGTCTGTCCTGATTTAGTGTGGAAGTCTATTCTGATTTAGTGTGGAAGTCTGTCCTGATTTAGTGTGGAAGTCTGTCCTGATTTAGTGTGGAAGTCTGTCCTGATTTAGTGTGGAAGTCTGTCCTGATTTAGTGTGGAAGTCTGTCCTGATTTAGTGTGGAATTCTGTTCTGATTTAGTGTGGAAGTCTGTCCTGATTTAGTGTGGAAGTCTGTCCTGATTTAGTGTGGAAGTCTGTCCTGATTTAGTGTGGAAGTCTGTCCTGATTTAGTGTGGAAGTCTGTCCTGATTTAGTGTGGAAGTCTGTCCTGATTTAGTGTGGAAGTCTGTCCTGATTTAGTGTGGAAGTCTGTCCTGATTTAGTGTGGAAGTCTGTCCTGATTTAGTGTGGAAGTCTGTTCTGATTTAGTGTGGAAGTCTGTCCTGATTTAGTGTGGAAGTCTGTCCTGATTTAGTGTGGAAGTCTGTTCTGATTTAGTGTGGAAGTCTGTCCTGATTTAGTGTGGAAGTCTGTTCTGTCCTGATTTAGTGTGGAAGTCTGTCCTGATTTAGTGTGGAAGTCTGTCCTGATTTAGTGTGGAAGTCTGTCCTGATTTAGTGTGGAAGTCTGTCCTGATTTAGTGTGGAAGTCTGTCCTGATTTAGTGTGGAAGTCTGTTCTGATTTAGTGTGGAAGTCTGTTCTGATTTAGTGTGGAAGTCTGTTCTGATTTAGTGTGGAAGTCTGTTCTGATTTAGTGTGGAAGTCTGTTCTGATTTAGTGTGGAAGTCTGTTCTGATTTAGTGTGGAAGTCTGTTCTGATTTAGTGTGGAATTCTGTTCTGATTTAGTGTGGAAGTCTGTTCTGATTTAGTGTGGAAGTCTGTCCTGATTTAGTGTGGAAGTCTGTCCTGATTTAGTGTGGAAGTCTGTCCTGATTTAGTGTGGAAGTCTATTCTGATTTAGTGTGGAAGTCTGTTCTGATTTAGTGTGGAAGTCTGTTCTGATTTAGTGTGGAAGTCTGTTCTGATTTAGTGTGGAAGTCTGTTCTGCTTTAGTGTTGAAGTCTGTCCTGATTTAGTGTGGAAGTCTGTCCTGATTTAGTGTGGAAGTCTGTCCTGATTTAGTGTGGAAGTCTGTCCTGATTTAGTGTGGAAGTCTGTCCTGATTTAGTGTGGAAGTCTGTTCTGATTTAGTGTGGAAGTCTGTCCTGATTTAGTGTGGAAGTCTGTCCTGATTTAGTGTGGAAGTCTGTTCTGATTTAGTGTGGAAGTCTGTCCTGATTTAGTGTGGAAGTCTGTTCTGATTTAGTGTGGAAGTCTGTCCTGCTTTAGTGTGGAAGTCTGTTCTGATTTAGTGTGGAAGTCTGTCCTGATTTAGTGTGGAAGTCTGTCCTGATTTAGTGTGGAAGTCTGTCCTGATTTAGTGTGGAAATCTGTCCTGATTTAGTGTGGAAGTCTGTTCTGATTTAGTGTGGAAGTCTGTTCTGATTTAGTGTGGAAGTCTGTTCTGATTTAGTGTGGAAGTCTGTTCTGATTTAGTGTGGAAGTCTGTTCTGATTTAGTGTGGAAGTCTGTTCTGATTTAGTGTGGAAGTCTGTTCTGATTTAGTGTGGAATTCTGTTCTGATTTAGTGTGGAAGTCTGTTCTGATTTAGTGTGGAAGTCTGTCCTGATTTAGTGTGGAAGTCTGTCCTGATTTAGTGTGGAAGTCTGTCCTGATTTAGTGTGGAAGTCTATTCTGATTTAGTGTGGAAGTCTGTTCTGATTTAGTGTGGAAGTCTGTTCTGATTTAGTGTGGAAGTCTGTTCTGATTTAGTGTGGAAGTCTGTCCTGATTTAGTGTGGAAGTCTGTCCTGATTTAGTGTGGAAGTCTGTCCTGATTTAGTGTGGAAGTCTATTCTGATTTAGTGTGGAAGTCTGTTCTGATTTAGTGTGGAAGTCTGTTCTGATTTAGTGTGGAAGTCTGTTCTGATTTAGTGTGGAATTCTGTTCTGATTTAGTGTGGAAGTCTGTCCTGATTTAGTGTGGAAGTCTGTCCTGATTTAGTGTGGAAGTCTGTCCTGATTTAGTGTGGAAGTCTGTCCTGATTTAGTGTGGAAGTCTGTTCTGATTTAGTGTGGAAGTATGTCCTGATTTAGTGTGGAAGTCTATTCTGATTTAGTGTGGAAGTCTGTCCTGATTTAGTGTGGAAGTCTGTTCTGATTTAGTGTGGAAGTCTGTCCTGATTTAGTGTGGAAGTCTATTCTGATTTAGTGTGGAAGTCTGTCCTGATTTAGTGTGGAAGTCTGTTCTGATTTAGTGTGGAAGTCTGTTCTGATTTAGTGTGGAAGTCTGTCCTGATTTAGTGTGGAAGTCTGTCCTGATTTAGTGTGGAAGTCTGTTCTGATTTAGTGTGGAAGTCTGTTCTGATTTAGTGTGGAAGTCTATTCTGATTTAGTGTGGAAGTCTGTTCTGATTTAGTGTGGAAGTCTATTCTGATTTAGTGTGGAAGTCTGTTCTGATTTAGTGTGGAAGTCTATTCTGATTTAGTGTGGAAGTCTGTCCTGATTTAGTGTGGAAGTCTGTCCTGATTTAGTGTGGAAGTCTGTCCTGATTTAGTGTGGAAGTCTGTTCTGATTTAGTGTGGAAGTCTGTTCTGATTTAGTGTGGAAGTCTGTTCTGATTTAGTGTGGAAGTCTGTTCTGATTTAGTGTGGAAGTCTGTTCTGATTTAGTGTGGAAGTCTGTTCTGATTTAGTGTGGAAGTCTGTTCTGATTTAGTGTGGAAGTCTGTTCTGATTTAGTGTGGAAGTCTGTTCTGATTTAGTGTGGAAGTCTGTCCTGATTTAGTGTGGAAGTCTGTCCTGATTTAGTGTGGAAGTCTGTCCTGATTTAGTGTGGAAGTCTATTCTGATTTAGTGTGGAAGTCTGTTCTGATTTAGTGTGGAAGTCTGTTCTGATTTAGTGTGGAAGTCTGTTCTGATTTAGTGTGGAAGTCTGTTCTGTTTCAGTGTGGAAGTCTGTCCTGATTTAGTGTGGAAGTCTGTCCTGATTTAGTGTGGAAGTCTGTTCTGATTTAGTGTGGAAGTCTGTCCTGATTTAGTGTGGAAGTCTGTCCTGATT
The DNA here is from genome assembly GCF_023373465.1 of Oncorhynchus keta. NCBI lineage: Eukaryota > Metazoa > Chordata > Actinopteri > Salmoniformes > Salmonidae > Oncorhynchus > Oncorhynchus keta. The sequence goes on along the minus strand of NW_026290779.1, from coordinate 56,684 downwards.
TAGTGTGGAAGTCTGTCCTGTTTTAGTTCGGAATTCTGTTCTGATTTAGTGTGGAAGTCTGTTCTGATTTAGTGTGGAAGTCTGTCCTGATTTAGTGTGGAAGTCTGTCCTGATTTAGTGTGGAAGTCTGTCCTGTTTTAGTTCGGAATTCTGTTCTGATTTAGTGTGGAAGTCTGTTCTGATTTAGTGTGGAAGTCTGTCCTGATTTAGTGTGGAAGTCTGTTCTGATTTAGTGTGGAAGTCTATTCTGATTTAGTGTGGAAGTCTGTTCTGATTTAGTGTGGAAGTCTGTTCTGATTTAGTGTGGAAGTCTGTCCTGACTTAGTGTGGAAGTCTGTTCTGATTTAGTGTGGAAGTCTGTCCTGATTTAGTGTGGAAGTCTGTCCTGTTTTAGTTCGGAATTCTGTTCTGTTTTAGTGTGGAATTCTGTCCTGATTTAGTGTGGAAGTCTGTTCTGATTTAGTGTGGAAGTCTGTTCTGATTTAGTGTGGAAGTCTGTTCTGATTTAGTGTGGAAGTCTGTTCTGATTTAGTGTGGAAGTCTGTTCTGATTTAGTGTGGAAGTCTGTTCTGATTTAGTGTGGAAGTCTGTTCTGATTTAGTGTGGAAGTCTGTTCTGATTTAGTTTGGAATTCTGTTCTGATTTAGTGTGGAAGTCTGTTCTGATTTAGTGTGGAAGTCTGTCCTGATTTAGTGTGGAAGTCTGTTCTGATTTAGTGTGGAAGTCTGTTCTGATTTAGTGTGGAAGTCTGTCCTGATTTAGTGTGGAAGTCTGTCCTGATTTAGTGTGGAAGTCTGTTCTGATTTAGTGTGGAAGTCTGTTCTGATTTAGTGTGGAAGTCTGTCCTGATTTAGTGTGGAAGTCAGTCCTGATTTAGTGTGGAAGTCTGTCCTGATTTAGTGTGGAAGTCTGTCCTGATTTAGTGTGGAAGTCTGTTCTGATTTAGTGTGGAAGTCTGTCCTGATGTAGTGTGGAAGTCTGTCCTGATTTAGTGTGGAAGTCAGTCCTGATTTAGTGTGGAAGTCTGTCCTGATTTAGTGTTGAAGTCTGTCCTGATTTGAGAACTTGGAACACCAATACAAACCAAAACCACATGTTGTCTGTCATTCATTCATTCATTCATTCATTTTCACCTTGATGATTTTACTAACATTCACCACAGCGTTGGATGGGCAATGGTTGTCAACAAACTAGTTCCCATCCAATACTGTTCCACGAAGCCCTTTGAAACACTGCATGACTATTAAAACACAACAGTCTCTACCAGTAGCCTTACAAACAACCGTTTCCCTTTAGCTGACATCCTGAAACCGTATTGATCAGAATGCTGTCAGGTCAAATGGGCCTTTCTTTCTTTCTGTGAAACGAGGAGAGCGGAGTAGAGGCTGGAAGAACATGTTTCTGGACTGCTTTGCTTATTTACACATCATGAGGTCTATAAGACTACAGGTTGATGATGATGATAATGATGATGATGATGATGAATCTATGCACCCCACTCCCCTTTCCATTCCTCCTCTTCCTCGTCTCACTTCAAACCATCCTTCCCTCCTCTCCTCCACTCATCCTCCTCCATTCCTCCTCTTCCTCGTCTCACTTCAAACCATCCTTCCCTCTGCACCCTCTCCCCTCCTCCATTCCTCCTCTTCCTCGTCTCACCTCAAACCACCCTTCCCTCTGCACCCTCTCCCCTCCTCCATTCCTCCTCTTCCTCGTCTCACCTCAAACCACCCTTCCCTCTGCACCCTCCCCCTCTCCCCTCCTCCATTCCTCCTCTTCCTCGTCTCACCTCAAACCATCCTTTCCTCCTCTCCTCCACTCATCCTCCTCCATTCCTGCTCTTCCTCGTCTCACTTCAAACCATCCTTCCCTCCACACCCTCTCCCCTCCTCCATTCCTCCTCTTCCTCTTCCTCTTCCTCATCTCACCTCCAACCATCCTTCCCTCCGCACCCTCACCCCTCCTCCATTCCTCCTCTTCCTCTTCCTCGTCTCACCTCAAACCATCCTTCCCTCCTCTCCCCAACTCCTCCTCCTCCATTCCTCCTCTTCCTCGTCTCATCTCAAACCATCCTTCCCTCCTCTCCCCAACTCCTCCTCCTCCATTCCTCCTCTTCCTCGTCTCATCTCAAACCATCCTTCCCTCCTCTCCCCAACTCCTCCTCCTCCATTCCTCCTCTTCCTCATCTCACCTCAAACCATCCTTCCTTCCCTCCACACCCTCACCCCTCCTCCATTCCTCCTCTTCCTCGTCTCACCTCAAACCATCCTTCCCTCCACACCCTCACCCCTCCTCCATTCCTCCTCTTCCTCTTCTCACCTCAAACCATCCTTCCCTCCTCTCCCCCACTCTTCCTCCATTCCTCTTCTCCCCCTCACTCCCCTTAGGCGTTCCAAATTCCACCCTATTTCTTGTTGTCGTGCTCTATTTTAACCAGGGCATCATAAGGCTGTGGTATAGTGCACTATGTAGGGAATAGGGTGCATCTCTCTCCCCTTCTCATCTCTTATGAGTGTTCTAATTGGGTTCAGTCCATTGTTGTGAAATGTTGAACAGATTTTGATCAGCAGCGTGTTGCTGTTCTACTGCTGTTCTACCCATCTACTGATGGGGTTTCAGTCTATCAAAACAGAGCCCCCGCTCCCTTTCACCTTGTATTAATCAGCTGTTAGAGGGGTAGGCTTCAGGGGGGGGGGGACCAAGCAATGTCAGTGCACGAGGTCAGGGGTCGTCATGTCAAAAGACGGAATGTCATTGTTCTGTCATAATTGACATCCTATTCTATATATAGTGCACTACTTTGGCACCCTATTCTATATATATAGTGCACTACTTTGACACCCTATTCTATATATAGTGCACTACTTTGGTACCCAATTCTATATGTAGAGCCCTACCTTGGTACCCTATTCTATATATAGTGCACTACTTTGACACCCTATTCTATATATAGTGCACTACTTTGGGACGCAATTCTATATGTAGAGCCCTACTTTGTTACCCTATTGTATGTATAGTGCACTACTTTGTACCCTACACTTTGGTACCCTATTCTACATATAGTGCACTACTTTTGACCAGGACCTATAGGGCAGTATGTAGGAAATGGGCACTGGTCCAAACTAGTGCACTAGTAGGCAAAAGGGTACAATTTGGGAAGCCTGCATAGTGTGATAATAACAAACACAGAATGCCATTATCACCATCCAGCCAGTCCCGGCCTGCACCGGCCACTCCCGGCCAGCCCCGGGCCAATCCAGGCCAGTCCCAGTCAGTCCCAACCAGTCCTGTTCAGCCCCGGGAAGTCCCAGCCAATCCATGCCAGCCCCGGCCTGCCGCGGCCAGTCCCAGTCAGTCCCAGCCAATCAAGGCCAGTCCCGGCCAGTCCCAGTCAGTCCCTGTCAGTCCCGGCCAGTCCCAGTCAGTCCCAGTCAGTCCCAGCCAATCCAGGCCAGTCCCGGCCAGTCCCAGTCAGTCCCTGTCAGTCCCGGCCAGTCCCAGTCAGTCCCAGTCAGTCCCAGCCAATCCAGGCCAGTCCCGGCCAGTCCCAGTCAGTCCCTGTCAGTCCCGGCCAGTCCCAGTCAGTCCCAGTCAGTCCCAGTCAGTCCCAGCCAGTCCCAGTCAGTCCCAGTCAGTCCCGGCCAGTCCCAGTCAGTCCCTGTCAGTCCCGGCCAGTCCCAGTCAGTCCCAGTCAGTCCCTGTCAGTCCCGGCCAGTCCCAGTCAGTCCCAGTCAGTCCCGGCCAGTCCCAGCCAGTCCCAGTCATTCCCAGCCCCACCACTATGATATGTGACTCTTGTTGACGGCTCTTTCCCTGGGCCCAGATCTCACAGAACTGCAGCCCACTGTATAACTACATCATTGTCAGTCCTAGTCAGTCCCCAGTCAATCCCAGCCAGTCCCCAGTCAGTCCCAGTCAGTCCCCAGTCAGTCCCAGTCAGTCCCCAGTCAATCCCAGCCAGTCCCCAGTCAGTCCCAGTCAGTCCCCAGTCAATCCCAGCCAGTCCCCAGTCAGTCCCAGTCAGTCCCAGTCAATTCCAGCCAGTCCCCAGTCAGTCCCAGTCAGTCCCAGCCAGTCCCAGCCAGTCCCCAGTCAGTCCCAGTCAGTCCCAGCCAGTCCCAGTCAATCCCAGCCAGTCCCCAGTCAGTCCCAGTCAGTCCCAGTCAGTCCCAGTCAATCCCAGCCAGTCCCAGCCAGTCCCCAGTCAGTCCCAGTCAGTCCCAGCCAGTCCCAGTCAATCCCAGCCAGTCCCCAGTCAGTCCCAGTCAGTCCCAGTCCGTCTCGGCCAGTCCCAGCCAGTCCCAGTCAGTCCCAGCCAATCCATGCCAGCTACGGCCTGCCGCGGTCAGTCCCAGTCAGTCCCAGTCAGTCCCGGCCAGTCCAGGGCAGTCCCAGTCAATCCCAGCCAGTCCCCAGTCAGTCCTAGTCAGTCCCAGTCAGTCTCGGCCAGTCCCAGCCAGTCCCAGTCAGTCCCAGCCAATCCATGCCAGCCAGGGCCTGCCGCGGTCAGTCCCAGTCAGTCCCGGCCAGTCCCAGTCAGTCCCAGTCAGTCCCGGCCAGTCCAGGTCAGTCCCAGTCAGTCCCCAATCAGTCCCGGCCAGTCCCAGTCAGTCCCAGTCAGTCCCAGTCAGTCCCAGCCAGTCCAGGCCAGTCCCAGTCAGTCCCAGTCAGTCCCAGTCAGTCCCCAATCAGTCCCGGCCAGTCCCAGTCAGTCCCAGTCAGTCCCAGTCAGTCCCAGCCAGTCCAGGCCAGTCCCAGTCAGTCCCAGTCAGTCCCAGTCAGTCCCAGCCAGTCCAGGCCAGTCCCAGTCAGTCCCAGTCCCAGTCAGTCCCCAATCAGTCCCGGCCAGTCCCAGTCAGTCCCAGTCAGTCCCAGTCAGTCCCAGCCAGTCCAGGCCAGTCCCAGTCAGTCCCAGTCAGTCCCAATCAGTCCCGGCCAGTCCCAGTCAGTCCCAGTCAGTCCCAGTCAGTCCCAGCCAGTCCAGGCCAGTCCCAGTCAGTCCCAGTCAGTCCCAGTCAGTCCCAGCCAGTCCAGGCCAGTCCCAGTCAGTTCCCAGTCGGTCCCAGTCAGTCCCAGCCAGTCCCGGCCAGTCCCGGCCAGTCCCAGTCAGTCCCAGTCAATCCCAGCCAGTCCCAGCCAATCCCAGCCAGTCCCCAGTCAGTCCCAGCCAGTCCCCAGTCAGTCCTAGCCCCACCACTATGATCTGTGACTCTTGTTGACCGCTCTTTCCCTGGGCCCCGATCTCACAGCACTGCAGCCCACTGTATAACCACATCAATGTCATTTATACTGTAAATAAGATATGTTTTTATGGAAATGGAAACTCCTGGTAATCTTTAATGTGATGTTTTATGCAAAAACAAAATAAATGGACCTTTTTTTTTGTTTCTTTGTTGTTTTCCTCGTCTTTTATTTGTATTTATTTTTTGCTTGTTGTATGTAATGTCATAATAATTCTGATCTGAAATCAGTCCCAAGGTGTCTACAGTACTCTATAACCCTGTTTTATGAAAATGCGACTGTTTACATCTATCTTTAGGAATTTCATAATAAATGGTTCAAACGAGACGATATCTTTCAGTGTTTTTAATTCCGTTTTAACGATATTTGGTGTTAGAAATACAGAGACTGTGTCCAGCTGAGCTTTAGCGCTAGAAATATTAAACACTCTGGTAGTTTCACTATAGAAGATCACTCAGGTTTCACTGTTGGTAATGAGATATCCATAGATGAACAGACATCATCTGACATCCTCTGACATCATCTAGTCTACAGGAGTATGGACTGACATCCTCTGACATCATCTAGTCTACTAACAGGATTATGGGCAGACATCCTCTGACATCATCTAGTCTACTAACAGGATTATGGACAGACATCCTCTGACATCATCTAGTCTACTAACAGGAGTATGGACAGACATCCTCTGACATCATCTAGTCTACTAACAGGATTATGGACAGACATCCTCTGACATCATCTAGTCTACTAACAGGATTATGGACAGACATCCTCTGACATCATCTAGTCTACTAACAGGATTATGGACAGACATCCTCTGACATCATCTAGTCTACTAACAGGAGTATGGACAGACATCCTCTGACATCATCTAGTCTACTAACAGGAGTATGGACAGACATCCTCTGACATCATCTAGTCTACTAACAGGAGTATGGACAGACATCCTCTGACATCATCTAGTCTACTAACAGGAGTATGGACACATCATCTGAGTCTACTAACAGGATTATGGACAGACATCCTCTGACATCATCTAGTCTACTAACAGGATTATGGACAGACATCCTCTGACTCATCTGACATCATCTAGTCTACTAACAGGAGTATGGACTGACATCATCTGACATCATCTAGTCTACTAACAGGAGTATGGACTGACATCATCTGACATCATATAGTCTACTAACAGGAGTATGGACAGACATCCTCTGACATCATCTAGTCTACTAACAGGAGTATGGACTGACATCATCTGACATCCTCTGACATCATCTAGTCTACTAACAGGAGTATGGACAGACATCCTCTGACATCATCTGACATCATCTAGTCTACTAACAGGAGTATGGACTGACATCATCTGACATCATCTAGTCTACTAACAGGAGTATGGACTGACATCATCTGACATCCTCTGACATCATCTAGTCTACTAACAGGAGTATGGACTGACATCATCTGATATCCTCTGACATCATCTAGTCTACTAACAGGAGTATGGACAGACATCCTCTGACATCCTCTGACATTATCTAGTCTACTAACAGGAGTATGGACAGACATCATCTGACATCCTCTGACATTATCTAGTCTACTAACAGGAGTATGGACTGACATCCTCTGACATCATCTAGTCTACTAACAGGATTATGGGCAGACATCCTCTGACATCATCTAGTCTACTAACAGGAGTATGGACAGACATCCTCTGACATCATCTAGTCTACTAACAGGAGTTTGGACAGACATCCTCTGACATCATCTAGTCTACAACAGGAGTATGGACAGACATCCTCTGACATCATCTAGTCTACTAACAGGAGTATGGACACATCATCTGACATCCTCTGACATCATCTAGTCTACTAACAGGAGTATGGACTGACATCCTCTGACTTCATCTAGTCTACTAACAGGAGTATGGACAGACATCCTCTGACATCATCTAGTCTACTAACAGGAGTATGGACAGACATCCTCTGACATCATCTAGTCTACTAACAGGAGTATGGACAGACATCCTCTGACATCATCTAGTCTACTAACAGGAGTATGGACTGACATCATCTGACATCCTCTGACATCATCTAGTCTACTAACAGGAGTATGGACAGACATCCTCTGACATCATCTAGTCTACTAACAGGAGTATGGACAGACATCCTCTGACATCATCTAGTCTACTAACAGGAGTATGGACAGACATCCTCTGACATCATCTAGTTTACTAACAGGAGTATGGTCCTTCTGTCACAGTTGGTAGAGCATGGCGCTTGTAACGCCAGGGTAGTGGGTTCTATTCCCGACCACCCATACGAGAATGTATGCACACATGACTGTAAGTCGCTTTGGATAAAAGCGTCTGCTAAATGGCATATATTATTATTATATATTATGGACAGACATCCTCTGACATCATCTAGTTTACTAACAGGAGTATGGACTGACATCATCTGACATCCTCTGACATCATCTAGTCTACTAACAGGAGTATGGACTGACATCCTCTGACATCATCTAGTCTACTAACAGGAGTATGGACTGACATCATCTGACATCATCTAGTCTACTAACAGGAGTATGGACAGACATCCTCTGACATCATCTAGTCTACTAACAGGAGTATGGACAGACATCCTCTGACATCATCTAGTCTACTAACAGGATTATGGACAGACATCCTCTGACATCATCTAGTCTACTAACAGGATTATGGACAGACATCCTCTGACATTATCTAGTCTACGAACAGGAGTATGGACAGACATCGTCTGACATCATCTAGTCTACTAACAGGAGTATGGACTGACATCATCTGACATCATCTAGTCTACTAACAGGAGTATGGACTGACATCATCTGACATCCTCTGACATCATCTAGTCTACTAACCAGGAGTATGGACAGACATCATCTGACATTATCTAGTCTACTAACAGGATTATGGACTGACATCATCTGACATCCTCTGACATCATCTCGTCTACCAACAGGAGTATGGACAGACATCCTCTGACATCATCTAGTCTACTAACAGGAGTATGGACAGACATCCTCTGACATCATCTGACATCATCTAGTCTACTAACAGGAGTATGGACTGACATCATCTGACATTATCTAGTCTACTAACAGGATTATGGACTGACATCATCTGACATCATCTAGTCTACTAACAGGAGTATGGACTGACATCATCTGACATCATCTAGTCTACTAACAGGAGTATGGACTGACATCATCTGACATCATCTAGTCTACTAACAGGAGTATGGACTGACATCATCTGACATCATCTAGTCTACTAACAGGAGTATGGACTGACATCATCTGACATCATCTAGTCTACTAACAGGAGTATGGACTGACATCATCTGACATCCTCTGACATCATCTAGTCTACTAACAGGAGTATGGACAGACATCATCTGACATCCTCTGACATTATCTAGTCTACTAACAGGATTATGGACAGACATCCTCTGACATCATCTAGTCTACTAACAGGAGTATGGACAGACATCATCTGACATCATCTAGTCTACTAACAGGAGTATGGACAGACATCCTCTGACATTATCTAGTCTACGAACAGGAGTATGGACAGACATCATCTGACATCCTCTGACATCATCTAGTCTACTAACAGGAGTATGGACTGACATCATCTGACATCATCTAGTCTACTAACAGGAGTATGGACAGACATCATCTGACATCCTCTGACATTATCTAGTCTACTAACAGGATTATGGACAGACATCCTCTGACATCATCTAGTCTACTAACAGGAGTATGGACTGACATCATCTGACATCATCTAGTCTACTAACAGGAGTATGGACTGACATCATCTGACATCCTCTGACATCATCTAGTCTACTAACAGGAGTATGGACAGACATCATCTGACATCCTCTGACATTATCTAGTCTACTAACAGGATTATGGACAGACATCCTCTGACATCATCTAGTCTACTAACAGGAGTATGGACTGACATCATCTGACATCATCTAGTCTACTAACAGGAGTATGGACTGACATCATCTGACATCATCTAGTCTACTAACAGGAGTATGGACTGACATCATCTGACATCCTCTGACATCATCTAGTCTACTAACAGGAGTATGGACAGACATCCTCTGACATCATCTAGTCTACTAACAGGAGTATGGACTGACATCATCTGACATCCTCTGACATCATCTAGTCTACTAACCAGGAGTATGGACAGACATCCTCTGACATCCTCTTACATTATCTAGTCTACTAACAGGATTATGGACAGACATCCTCTGACATCATCTAGTCTACTAACAGTAGTATGGACAGACATCCTCTGACATCATCTAGTCTACTAACAGGAGTATGGACTGACATCATCTGACATCATCTTGTCTACTAACAGGAGTATGGACAGACATCATCTGACATCCTATGACATCATCTCGTCTACTAACAGGAGTATGGACTGACATCATCTGACATCCTCTGACATCATCTAGTCTACTAACAGGAGTATGGACAGACATCCTCTGACATCATCTGACATCATCTAGTCTACTAACAGGAGTATGGACAGACATCCTCTGACATCATCTAGTCTACTAACAGGAGTATGGACAGACATCATCTGACATCATCTGACATCATCTAGTCTACTAACAGGATTAGGACAGACATCATCTGACATCATCTGCCATCCTCTGACATCATCTAGTCTACAAACAGGAGTATGGACAGACATCCTCTGACATCATCTGACATCATCTAGTTTACTAACAGGAGTATGAACTGACATCATCTGCCATCCTCTGACATCATCTAGTTTACTAACAGGAGTATGGACAGACATCCTCTGACATCATCTAGTCTACTAACAGGAGTATGGACTGAGACATCCTCTGACATCATCTCGTCTACTAACAAGAGTATGGACTGACATCATCTGACATCAGTCTACTAACAGGAGTATGGACAGACATCATCTGACATCCTCTGACATCATCTAGTCTACTAATAGGAGTATGGACTGACATCATCTGACATCATCTAGTCTACTAACAGGAGTATGGACAGACATCCTCTGACATCATCTAGTCTACTAACAGGAGTATGGACAGACATCCTCTGACATCATCTAGTCTACTAACAGGAGTATGGAAAGACATCATCTGACATCCTCTGACATCATCTAGTCTACTAACAGGAGTATGGACTGACATCATCTGACATCATCTAGTCTACTAACAGGAGTATGGAAAGACATCATCTGACATCCTCTGACATCATCTAGTCTACTAACAGGAGTATGGACAGACATCCTCTGACATCATCTAGTCTACTAACAGGAGTATGGACAGACATCCTCTGACATCATCTAGTCTACTAACAGGAGTATGGACAGACATCATCTGACATCATCTAGTCTACTAACAGGAGTATGGACAGACATCCTCTGACATCATCTAGTCTACGAACAGGAGTATGGACAGACATCATCTGACATCCTATGACATCATCTCGTCTACTAACAGGAGTATGGACTGACATCATCTGACATCCTCTGACATCATCTAGTCTACTAACAGGAGTATGGACAGACATCATCTGACATCATCTAGTCTACTAACAGGAGTATGGACAGACATCCTCTGACATCATCTAGTCTACTAACAGGAGTAGGACTGACATCATCTGACATCCTCTGACATCATCTAGTCTACAAACAGGAGTATGGACAGACATCCTCTGACATCATCTGACATCATCTAGTTTACTAACAGGAGTATGAACTGACATCATCTGCCATCCTCTGACATCATCTAGTTTACTAACAGGAGTATGGACAGACATCCTCTGACATCATCTAGTCTACTAACAGGAGTATGGACAGACATCCTCTGACATCATCTAGTCTACTAACAGGAGTATGGACAGACATCCTCTGACATCATCTAGTCTACTATCCATCTGACATCATCTAGTCTACTAACAGGAGTATGGACAGACATCCTCTGACATCATCTGACATCCTCTGACATCATCTAGTCTACTAACAGGAGTATGGACAGACATCCTCTGACATCATCTAGTCTACTAACAGGAGTATGGACAGACATCATCTGACATCATCTGACATCATCTAGTCTACTAACAGGAGTATGGACAGACATCATCTGACATCATCTAGTCTACTAACAGGAGTATGGACAGACATCCTCTGACATCATCTAGTCTACTAACAGGAGTATGGACAGACATCCTCTGACATCATCTAGTCTACTAACAGGAGTATGGACAGACATCCTCTGACATCATCTAGTCTACTAACAGGAGTATGGACAGACATCCTCTGACATCATCTAGTCTACTAACAGGAGTATGGACAGACATCCTCTGACATCATCTAGTCTACTAACAGGAGTATGGACAGACATCCTCTGACATCATCTAGTCTGTTCACAGGGTTTGGACAGACATCCTCTCATCTCACACTATTTTGTTCATCATGGTGGACTCATCCGTGATGTCCTGGCTGGCCTTGAACCTCCGGGATCTTTTTGAGTGTTGCTGTGAGCCATTTACCGTACGGTAAGATACATTCTGATGCTTTGCCAAAACCTCTTTTAGCTTGTTGTAGCTTTGTAAGTGCTAGGACAAAACTCCCTAGCCTTTTACCATAGTACACTGGAAGGATGTCTGGAGCTTTCCTGGGGTTGATATGAAGTCTGGCTGTTTCAGCAATGCTTGGACCCATGCAGAGCTCAACTCTGCCTGTACCACACACGAGGAGAGGAGAGGAAATGAGAGGGGATGGGAGAGGAGAGGAGAGGAGGAGAGGAGAGGAGAGGGAGGAGAGGAGAGGAGAGGAGAGGAGAGGAGAGAGAGGAGAGGAGAGGAGAGGAGAGGAGAGGAGAGGAGAGGAGAGAGGGGAGGAGGGGAGGGGAGGGAGAGGAGAGGAGAGGAGAGGGGAGGAGAGGAGAGGAGAGGAGGGAGGGAGGGGAGGGGGAGGGAGAGGAGAGGAGAGGAGAGGAGAGGGAGAGGGGAGGGGAGGAGGAGAGGAGAGGAGAGGAGAGGAGAGGAGAGGAGAGGAGGGGAGGGGAGGGGAGAGGAGAGGAGAGGAGAGGACGAGAGAGGGAGGAGGGAGAGGAGGACGAGAGGGGAGGGATGAGGAAGGGGAGGGGGAGAGGGGAGGGATTGGAAGGAGGGGAGAGGAGAGCAAAGGAGAGGAGAGGGGTTGAATTTTCAAAATGCAGAGCCAACAACATATCTATGGAAAGTAGGGCTAACTGTTTAATCCCTCACTCCGTGTGCACGCTGCCCAGTAGAGCTTAGTCTGCATTCGACTCATAAAGAGAGAAGGAGGACTGATGGTTTAATAAATATATAAAGGCTTTCACATACAGATGTCCTTTTACATGGTCACTCACCAACCAGCAGACCCAAACCACACTTATCTTCATCACTTAACCAGTCTCCTTCATCACTGTCCCCTACATAGTAACCTACTTTAGACCAGGAACCCTATCGGCACTGTGTAGGGAATAGCATGCCGTTTTTGGGGATTTTATACAAGCCTGTCTCAGCAGACCTGGGTTAAATACTTTTTATTTTTTAAAATTTTTATGATTTGAAATACCTTATCTGTGCTCGATTGAGCATGCCTGTCTTCATAGACCAAATCAATACATGCCAAAAAACCTGCCCATCTGGTACTCTAGGCTCCAGGCTCGAGCAAACGCTAAAGGTGTTTTGATTTTAAATAGTATTTGAACTAAAAAGGTTGGCTTTTCAGTCACGTTCCTCGTTTAAAAAAATATATATATATATTTATTTGTCTGCATCTCTTCTCTGTGCGAGTCAGCAGGACTACATTCCTTTCATCTCCCATTCATTCCGTGTTGCTAGGGGTTACAGTGGCTTCACAGTCCAAGATGGAATCCTGGGAGATTCCATGTTCCTGTCTAACGTTGTATTGCGTGGACAGTTTTATCTCTAAACTAGACCAGGGTTCAGCAAAAACGGAATTCTTTCAATGTCGAATTCTGTAAATATCAAATAAAATTTTATTGGTCACATACACGTGTTTAGCAGATGTTATTGCGGGTGTAGTGAAATGCTTGTGAACATTTTTCTGGACGAACAATTTAAGAAATAATACATAAAAAATAAAAAAATACTGCAGTTTAAGTTTTCTAAGAACTGGAAGCGAGAGCTTCAATTTCTCTACAGGTCAAAACACTGTTTAATTCTACTATTCTAAATGTTGAACGATTGTGGAACTCTATAAGGGTCAAAACACTATTTAATTTAACTTTTCTAAGTTAGTAAGCCAGAGTGAGATAACTGTCTGACTGGGGGGGGATTAGGAAGCCAGACAGAGATAACTGTCTCACTGGGGGGTTAGGAAACCAGACAGAGATAACTGTCTCACTGGGGGGGTTAGGAAACCAGACAGAGATAACTGTCTCACTGGGGGTTAGGAAACCAGACAGAGATAACTGTCTCACTGGGGGTTAGGAAACCAGACAGAGATAACTGTCTCACTGGGGGTTAGGAAACCAGACAGAGATAACTGTCTCACTGGGGGTTAGGAAACCAGACGGAGATAACTGTCTCACTGGGGGTTAGGAAACCAGACAGAGATAACTGTCTCACTGGGGGTTAGGAAACCAGACGGAGATAACTGTCTCACTGGGGGTTAGGAAACCAGACAGAGATAACTGTCTCACTGGGGGTTAGGAAACCAGACGGAGATAACTGTCTCACTGGGGGTTAGGAAACCAGACAGAGATAACTGTCTCACTGGGGGTTAGGAAACCAGACAGAGATAACTGTCTCACTGGGGGTTAGGAAACCAGACAGAAACTGTCTCACAGAAACCAGACAGAGATAACTGTCTCACTGGGGGATTAGGAAACCAGACAGAGATAACTGTCTCACTGGGGGGTTAGGAAACCAGACAGAGATAACTGTCTCACTGGGGGGTTAGGAAACCAGACAGAGATAACTGTCTCACTGGGGGGTTAGGAAACCAGACAGAGATAACTGTCTCACTGGGGGTTAGGAAACCAGACAGAGATAACTGTCTCACTGGGGGGGTTAGGAAACCAGACAGAGATAACTGTCTCACTGGGGGTTAGGAAACCAGACAGAGATAACTGTCTCACTGGGGGGTTAGGAAACCAGACAGAGATAACTGTCTCACTGGGGGTTAGGGGAACCAGACAGAGATAACTGTCTCACTGGGGGAGGGGAAACCAGACAGAGATAACTGTCTCACTGGGGGAAACCAGACAGAGATAACTGTCTCACTGGGGGGGGACCAGACAGAGATAACTGTCTCACTGGGGGGGGAAACCAGACAGAGATAACTGTCTCACTGGGGGTTAGGAGGGGGGTGAAACCAGACAGAGATAACTGTCTCACTGGGGGGGGAAACCAGACAGAGATAACTGTCTCACTGGGGGTTAGGGGGGAACCAGACAGAGATAACTGTCTCACTGGGGGTTAGGAAACCAGACAGAGATAACTGTCTCACTGGGGGATTAGGAAACCAGACAGAGATAACTGTCTCACTGGGGGGGAAACCAGACAGAGATAACTGTCTCACTGTACAGATCACAGTTGCAGACAGAGATTCAGCTCCTGGGGGGACACAGTATCCGGTTGTCTGACTGACGCTGCCCAGCATGGATTTGTCCTAAACCGAGGTCTCAGTGTCCAAACCGAGGTCTCAGTGTCTCAACCGGGGGCTCAGTGAACCAAACGGAGGTCTCAATGTCTTAAACCGAGGTCTCAGTGTCCTAAACCGAGGGCTAAGTGTCTCAACGGAGGTCTCAGTGTCCAAACCGAGTTGATCTCAGTGTCCTAAACCGAGGTCTCAGTGTCCTAAACCGAGGTCTCAGTGTCCTAAACCGAGGTCTCAGTGTCCTAAACCGAGGTCTCAGTGTCCTAAACCGAGGTCTCAGTGTCCTAAACCGAGGTCTCAGAGAGCTAAAGCATGTGTCTAAGTGGGACCATATTTCCTATTTAGTCACTATGTTTTGAAAGGGACCAGCACTCTGGTCAAAACTAGTGCACTATGTAGGAAATGGAGGTCTTTATGTGTCACTAAAGCCAAAGGACTTCATTGCTGTAACAAGTGGCAGAGGTATATGTAGATGCTCTTTAACCGTAGTGATACATTCATCATCGGAGCCAGAGGCCATTATCTCATTTCTATTTTCATCCCGAGATGTTGATTAGTTGTCGGTCATTAGATGGTGGTAAACGGAGTGAGGGAAAGAGAGGAGAAGGGAGAGAGAGAAAGAGAGGAGAGAGTGTCCTAAACCGAGAGAAAGAGTGTCCTAAACCGAGGTCTCAGAGAGAGAAAGAGAGAGGGGGGAGAGAGTGAGAGAAAGAGAGGTCTCAGAGAGAAACCGAGAGAGAGAGAGTGTCCTAAACGGAGGTCTCAGTGTCCTAAACCGAGGTCTCAGTGTCCTAAACCGAGGTCTCAGAGAGAGAGAGAAACCGGAGAGAGAGAGTGTCCTAAAGAGAGAGAGAGAGAGAGAGGAACCGAGAGGCTCAGTGTCCTAAAGAGAGAGAGAGTGTCCTAAAGAG
Organism: Oncorhynchus keta; assembly: GCF_023373465.1. Taxonomy (NCBI): domain Eukaryota; kingdom Metazoa; phylum Chordata; class Actinopteri; order Salmoniformes; family Salmonidae; genus Oncorhynchus; species Oncorhynchus keta. The sequence continues at coordinate 40,829 of NW_026290779.1, read as the reverse complement.
AGGAGAGAGAGAGTGTCCTAAACCGAGAGAGAGAGAGTGTCCTAAACCGAGGTCTCAGTGTCCTAAAGGGAGAGTCTCAGTGTCCTAAACCGAGGACTCTTGTGTTGAGGGTGGTTGCTGCTGTTAGTCTAAGTATAATAATGTATTTAAGACACACAACATACTGTATATCCTCAGTCACGTCAACTGCTGGAAAACAAACACACTTCACAACACTTTTTATTTTTATAGTGTTATTATTTGTATGTCTTTATGACACACAGACACACATGTGGGATGCTTGCTTCTGTATTACATTCTCATGTACTCAGACCCCTTGACTGTTTCCATATGTTGTTACGTTACAGCCTTATTCTAACAAACATCTAAAACACAATACCTCATGATGACATCACAATACCCCATGATGACATCACAATACCCCATAATGACATCACAATACTCCATAATGACATCACAATACCCCATAATGACATCACAATACTCCATAATGACATCACAATACCCCATAATGACATCACAATACCCCATAATGACATCACAATACTCCATAATGACATCACAATACTCCATAATAACATCACAATACCCCATAATGACATCACAATACCCCATAATGACATCACAATACCTCATGATGACATCACAATACCCCATGATGACACCACAATACCCCATGATGACATCACAATACTCCATAATGACATCACAATACCCCATGATGACATCACAATACCCCATAATGACATCACAATACCCCATGATGACATCACAATACCCCATGATGACATCACAATACCCCATAATGACATCACAATACCCCATGATGACATCACAATACCCCATGATGACATCACAATACCCCATGATGACATCACAATACCCCATGATGACATCACAATATCCCATAATGACATCACAATACTCCATAATGACATCACAATACCCCATGATGACATCACAATAGCCCATGATGACATCACAATACCCCATGATGACATCACAATACCCCATAATGACATCACAATACTCCATAATGACATCACAATATCCCATGATGACATCACAATACCCCATGATGACATCACAATACCCCATGATGACATCACAATACCCCATAATGACATCACAATACCCCATGATGAAATCACAATACCCCATGATGACATCACAATACCCCATGATGACATCACAATACCCCATGATGACATCACAATACCCCATGATGACATCACAATATCCCATAATGACATCACAATACTCCATAATGACATCACAATACCCCATGATGACATCACAATACCCCATGATGACATCACAATACCCCATGATGACATCACAATAGCCCATAATGACATCACAATAGCCCATAATGACATCACAATACCCCATGATGACATCACAATACCCCATGATGACATCACAATACCTCATAATGACATCACAATACCTCATAATGACATCACAATACCCCATGATGACATCACAATACCCCATAATAACATCACAATACCCCATGATGACATCACAATACTCCATAATGACATCACAATACCCCATAATGACATCACAATACCCCATGATGACATCACAATACCCCATGATGACATCACAATACCCCATGATATATGTTGTTACGTTACAGCTTTATTCTATAAATGGATCCATCTAAACACGATACCCCATAGTGACATTTTACAGCTTTATTCTATAAATGAATCCATCTAAACACGATACCCCATAGTGACATTTTACAGCTTTATTCTATAAATGGATCCATCTAAACACGATACCCCATAGTGACATTTTACAGCTTTATTCTATAAATGGATCCATCTAAACACGATACCCCATAGTGACATTTTACAGCTTTATTCTATAAATGGATCCATCTAAACACGATACCCCATAGTGACATTTTACAGCTTTATTCTATAAATGGATCCATCTAAACACGATACCCCATAGTGACATTTTACAGCTTTATTCTATAAATGGATCCATCTAAACACGATACCCCATAGTGACATTTTTGCAAATGTATTAAAATGTTTACTTAGATAAGTAATCAGACCCGTTGCTATGAGACTCGAAATTGAGCTCAGGTGCATCCTGTTTCCATTGATCATCCTCGAGATGTTTCTACAACTTGATTGGAGTCCACCTGTGGTAAATTCTAATGATTGGACATGATTTGGAAAGGCACACACCTGTCTATATAAGGTCCCACAGTTTACAGTGAATGTCAGAGCAAAAACCAAGCCATGAGGTTGAAGGAATTGTCTGTAGAGCCCCGAGACAGGATTGTGTCGAGGCACAGATCTGTGGAAGGGTACCACAAAATGTCTGCAGCATTGAAGGTCCCCAAGAACACAGAGGCCTCCATCATTCTTAAATGGAAGATGTTTGGAACCACCAAGACTCTTCCTAGATCTGGCCGTCCGGCCAAACTGAGCAATCGAGGGAGAAGGGCCTTGGTCAGGGAGGTGACCAAGAACGCGATGGTCACTCTGACAGAGCTCCAGAGGTCCTCTGTGGAGATGGGAGAACCTTCCAGAAAGACAACTATCTCTGCAGCAACAATCAGGCCTTTATGGTAGAGTGGCCAGACGGAAGCCACTCCTCAGTAAAAGGCACATGACAGCCCACTTGTAGTCTGCCAAAAGGCACCAAATGGACTCAAACCATGAGAAAAAAGATTCACTTGTCTGATGAAACCAAGACTGAACTCTTTGGGCTGAATGGCAACCGTCACGTCTGGAGGAAACCTGCCACCATCCCTGCGGTGAAGCATGGTGGTGGTAACATCATGCTGTAGGGAAGGTTTTCAGTGGCAGGGACTGGGAGACTAGTCAGGATCGAGGGAAAGATAAACAGAGAGATCCTTGATGAAAACGTTCTCCAGAGCGCTCAGGACCTCAGACTGGGGCGAAGGTTCACCTTCCAACAGGACAACGACCCTAATCACAAGCAAAGACAACGCAGGAGTGGCTTCAGGACAAGTCTCTGAATGTCTTTCTGTGACCCAGCCAGAACCCATAAATGAACCCGATCGAACATCTCTGGAGAGACCTGAGAGAAGCTGTGCAGGGATGGTCCCATCCTACCTGACATGAACCCGATCGAACATCTCTGGAGAGACCTGAAAGAAGCTGTGCAGGGATGGTCCCATACAACCTGACAGAGCTTGAGAGGATTTGTGGAGAATTAATGGGAGAAACGCCCCAAATACAGGTCTGCCAAGCTTGTAGTGTGTGTGTGTGCGTGCGTGCGTGCGTGCGTGCGTGCGTGTGTGTGTGAGTTTGGGCGTTTGTGTGTTTCCAGTTTTATTTTCACAATCGCAAGAACAGCGAATTGTCTTTCCTGCAGCTCTGACCCCGAGAACGCAGTAATCAATAACAATGTAGCACTAAAAATAACAACGAAAACAACAATAAGAAATAAGAAAACTATATACAGGGTCAGTTAATACCATACTATATACAGGGTCAGTTAATACCATACTATATACAGGGTCAGTTAGTACCATACTATATACAGGGTCAGTTAATACCATACTATATACAGGGTCAGTTAATACCATACTATATACAGGGTCAGTTAATACCATACTATATACAGGGTCAGTTAATACCATACTATATACAGGGTCAGTTAATACCATACTATATACAGGGTCAGTTAATACCATACTATATACAGGGTCAGTTAATACCATACTATATACAGGGTCAGTTAGTACCATACTATATACAGAGTCAGTTAGTACCATACTATATACAGGGTCAGTTAATACCATACTATATACAGGGTCAGTTAATACCATACTATATACAGGGTCAGTTAATACCATACTATATACAGGGTCAGTTAATACCATACTATATACAGGGTCAGTTAATACCATACTATATACAGGGTCAGTTAATACCATACTATATACAGGGTCAGTTAGTACCATACTATATACAGGGTCAGTTAGTACCATACTATATACAGGGTCAGTTAATACCATACTATATACAGGGTCAGTTAGTACCATACTATATACAGGGTCAGTTAATACCATACTATATACAGGGTCAGTTAGTACCATACTATATACAGGGTCAGTTAATACCATACTATATACAGGGTCAGTTAATACCATACTATATACAGGGTCAGTTAATACCATACTATATACAGGGTCAGTTAGTACCATACTATATACAGGGTCAGTTAATACCACACTATATACAGGGTCAGTTAATACCATACTATATACAGGGTCAGTTAGTACCATACTATATACAGGGTCAGTTAGTACCATACTATATACAGGGTCAGTTAATACCATACTATATACAGGGTCAGTTAGTACCATACTATATACAGGGTCAGTTAGTACCATACTATATACAGGGTCAGTTAATACCATACTATATACAGGGTCAGTTAATACCATACTATATACAGGGTCAGTTAATACCATACTATATACAGGGTCAGTTAGTACCATACTATATACAGGGTCAGTTAATACCATACTATATACAGGGTCAGTTAGTACCATACTATATACAGGGTCAGTTAGTACCATACTATATACAGGGTCAGTTAATACCATACTATATACAGGGTCAGTTAGTACCATACTCTATACAGGGTCAGTTAATACCATACTATATACAGGGTCAGTTAGTACCATACTATATACAGGGTCAGTTAATACCATACTATATACAGGGTCAGTTAGTACCATACTATATACAGGGTCAGTTAATACCATACTATATACAGGGTCAGTTAATACCATACTATATACAGGGTCAGTTAATACCATACTATATACAGGGTCAGTTAATACCATACTATATACAGGGTCAGTTAGTACCATACTATATACAGGGTCAGTTAATACCATACTATATACAGGGTCAGTTAGTACCATACTATATACAGGGTCAGTTAATACCATACTATATACAGGGTCAGTTAATACCATACTATATACAGGGTCAGTTAATACCATACTATATACAGGGTCAGTTAATACCATACTATATACAGGGTCAGTTAATACCATACTATATACAGGGTCAGTTAATACCATACTATATACAGGGTCAGTTAATACCATACTATATACAGGGTCAGTTAATACCATACTATATACAGGTTCAGTTAATACCATACTATATACAGGGTCAGTTAATACCATACTATATACAGGGTCAGTTAGTACCATACTATATACAGGGTCAGTTAATACCATACTATATACAGGGTCAGTTAATACCATACTATATACAGGGTCAGTTAATACCATACTATATACAGGGTCAGTTAGTACCATACTATATACAGGGTCAGTTAATACCACACTATATACAGGGTCAGTTAATACCATACTATATACAGGGTCAGTTAATACCATACTATATACAGGGTCAGTTAATACCATACTATATACAGGGTCAGTTAATACCATACTATATACAGGGTCAGTTAATACCATACTATATACAGGGTCAGTTAATACCATACTATATACAGGGTCAGTTAATACCATACTATATACAGGGTCAGTTAATACCATACTATATACAGGGTCAGTTAATACCATACTATATACAGGGTCAGTTAGTACCATACTATATACAGGGTCAGTTAATACCATACTATATACAGGGTCAGTTAATACCATACTATATACAGGGTCAGTTAATACCATACTATATACAGGGTCAGTTAATACCATACTATATACAGGGTCAGTTAATACCATACTATATACAGGGTCAGTTAATACCATACTATATACAGGGTCAGTTAATACCATACTATATACAGGGTCAGTTAATACCATACTATATACAGGGTCAGTTAGTACCATACTATATACAGGGTCAGTTAATACCATACTATATACAGGGTCAGTTAATACCATACTATATACAGGGTCAGTTAATACCATACTATATACAGGGTCAGTTAATACCATACTATATACAGGTCAGTTAATACCATACTATATACAGGGTCAGTTAATACCATACTATATACAGGGTCAGTTAATACCATACTATATACAGGGTCAGTTAATACCATACTATATACAGGGTCAGTTAATACCATACTATATACAGGGTCAGTTAATACCATACTATATACAGGGTCAGTTAGTACCATACTATATACAGGGTCAGTTAATACCATACTATATACAGGGTCAGTTAATACCATACTATATACAGGGTCAGTTAATACCATACTATATACAGGGTCAGTTAATACCATACTATATACAGGGTCAGTTAATACCATACTATATACAGGGTCAGTTAATACCATACTATATACAGGGTCAGTTAATACCATACTATATACAGGGTCAGTTAATACCATACTATATACAGGGTCAGTTAGTACCATACTATATACAGGGTCAGTTAATACCATACTATATACAGGGTCAGTTAATACCATACTATATACAGGGTCAGTTAGTACCATACTATATACAGGGTCAGTTAATACCATACTATATACAGGGTCAGTTAATACCATACTATATACAGGGTCAGTTAATACCATACTATATACAGGGTCAGTTAATACCATACTATATACAGGGTCAGTTAATACCATACTATATACAGGGTCAGTTAATACCATACTATATACAGGGTCAGTTAATACCATACTATATACAGGGTCAGTTAGTACCATACTATATACAGGGTCAGTTAATACCATACTATATACAGGGTCAGTTAATACCATACTATATACAGGGTCAGTTAATACCATACTATATACAGGGTCAGTTAATACCATACTATATACAGGGTCAGTTAATACCATACTATATACAGGGTCAGTTAATACCATACTATATACAGGGTCAGTTAATACCATACTATATACAGGGTCAGTTAGTACCATACTATATACAGGGTCAGTTAGTACCATACTATATACAGGGTCAGTTAATACCATACTATATACAGGGTCAGTTAATACCATACTATATACAGGGTCAGTTAGTACCATACTATATACAGGGTCAGTTAATACCATACTCTATACAGGGTCAGTTAGTACCATACTATATACAGGGTCAGTTAATACCATACTACAGTTAGTACCATACTATATACAGGGTCAGTTAATACCATACTATATACAGGGTCAGTTAATACCATACTATATACAGGGTCAGTTAATACCATACTATATACAGGGTCAGTTAATACCATACTATATACAGGGTCAGTTAGTACCATACTATATACAGGGTCAGTTAATACCATACTATATACAGGGTCAGTTAATACCATACTATATACAGGGTCAGTTAGTACCATACTATATACAGGGTCAGTTAATACCATACTATATACAGGGTCAGTTAATACCATACTATATACAGGGTCAGTTAATACCATACTATATACAGGGTCAGTTAATACCATACTATATACAGGGTCAGTTAATACCATACTATATACAGGGTCAGTTAATACCATACTATATACAGGGTCAGTTAATACCATACTATATACAGGGTCAGTTAGTACCATACTATATACAGGGTCAGTTAATACCATACTATATACAGGGTCAGTTAATACCATACTATATACAGGGTCAGTTAGTACCATACTATATACAGGGTCAGTTAATACCATACTATATACAGGGTCAGTTAATACCATACTATATACAGGGTCAGTTAATACCATACTATATACAGGGTCAGTTAATACCATACTATATACAGGGTCAGTTAATACCATACTATATACAGGGTCAGTTAGTACCATACTATATACAGGGTCAGTTAATACCATACTATATACAGGGTCAGTTAATACCATACTATATACAGGGTCAGTTAGTACCATACTATATACAGGGTCAGTTAGTACCATACTCTATACAGGGTCAGTTAGTACCATACTATATACAGGGTCAGTTAATACCACACTATATACAGGGTCAGTTAGTACCATACTATATACAGGGTCAGTTAATACCATACTATATACAGGGTCAGTTAATACCATACTATATACAGGGTCAGTTAGTACCATACTATATACAGGGTCAGTTAATACCATACTATATACAGGGTCAGTTAATACCATACTATATACAGGGTCAGTTAATACCATACTATATACAGGGTCAGTTAATACCATACTATATACAGGGTCAGTTAATACCATACTATATACAGGGTCAGTTAATACCATACTATATACAGGGTCAGTTAATACCATACTATATACAGGGTCAGTTAATACCATACTATATACAGGGTCAGTTAATACCATACTATATACAGGGTCAGTTAGTACCATACTATATACAGGGTCAGTTAGTACCATACTATATACAGGGTCAGTTAATACCATACTATATACAGGGTCAGTTAATACCATACTATATACAGGGTCAGTTAGTACCATACTATATACAGGGTCAGTTAATACCATACTATATACAGGGTCAGTTAGTACCATACTATATACAGGGTCAGTTAGTACCATACTATATACAGGGTCAGTTAATACCATACTATATACAGGGTCAGTTAATACCATACTATATACAGGGTCAGTTAATACCATACTATATACAGGGTCAGTTAATACCATACTATATACAGGGTCAGTTAATACCATACTATATACAGGGTCAGTTAGTACCATACTATATACAGGGTCAGTTAATACCATACTATATACAGGGTCAGTTAATACCATACTATATACAGGGTCAGTTAATACCATACTATATACAGGGTCAGTTAATACCATACTATATACAGGGTCAGTTAATACCATACTATATACAGGGTCAGTTAATACCATACTATATACAGGGTCAGTTAATACCATACTATATACAGGGTCAGTTAGTACCATACTATATACAGGGTCAGTTAATACCATACTATATACAGGGTCAGTTAATACCATACTATATACAGGGTCAGTTAATACCATACTATATACAGGGTCAGTTAATACCATACTATATACAGGGTCAGTTAATACCATACTATATACAGGGTCAGTTAGTACCATACTATATACAGGGTCAGTTAATACCATACTATATACAGGGTCAGTTAATACCACACTATACAGGGTCAGTTAATACCATACTATATACAGGGTCAGTTAGTACCATACTATATACAGGGTCAGTTAATACCATACTATATACAGGGTCAGTTAATACCATACTATATACAGGGTCAGTTAATACCATACTATATACAGGGTCAGTTAGTACCATACTATATACAGGGTCAGTTAGTACCATACTCTATACAGGTTCAGTTAATACTATACTATATACAGGGTCAGTTAATACCATACTATATACAGGGTCAGTTAGTACCATACTATATACAGGTTCAGTTAATACCATACTATATACAGGGTCAGTTAATACCATACTATATACAGGGTCAGTTAGTACCACCCACCCATTAATGGACAGTGGAAGGAGCTGTCATAGAGGTGATGTGATTAATGGACAGTGGGAGGAGCTGTCATAGAGGTGATGTGATTAATGGACAGTGGGAGGAGCTGTCATAGAGGTGATGTGATTAATGGACAGTGGGAGGAGCTGTCATAGAGGTGATGTGATTAATGGACAGTGGGAGGAGCTGTCATAGAGGTGATGTGATTAATGGACAGTGGGAGGAGCTGTCATAGAGGTGATGTGATTAATGGACAGTGGGAGGAGCTGTCATAGAGGTGATGTGATTAATGGACAGTGGGAGGAGCTGTCATACTGATGTGATTAATGGACAGTGGGAGGAGCTGTCATAGAGGTGATGTGATTAATGGACAGTGGGAGGAGCTGTCATAGAGGTGATGTGATTAATGGACAGTGGGAGGAGCTGTCATAGAGGTGATGTGATTAATGGACAGTGGGAGGAGCTGTCATAGAGGTGATGTGATTAATGGACAGTGGGAGGAGCTGTCAGAGGGTGATGTGATGGGAGGAATGTCATATTAATGGACAGTGGGAGGAGCTGTCATAGAGGTGATGTGATTAATGGACAGTGGGAGGAGCTGTCATAGAGGTGATGTGATTAATGGACAGTGGGAGGAGCTGTCATAGAGGTGATGTGATTAATGGACAGTGGGAGATAGAGGTGATGTGATTAATGGACAGTGGGAGGAGCTGTCATAGAGGTGATGTGATTAATGGACAGTGGGAGGAGCTGTCATAGAGGTGATGTGATTAATGGACAGTGGGAGGAGCTGTCATAGAGGTGATGTGATTAATGGACAGTGGGAGGAGCTGTCATAGAGGTGATGTGATTAATGGACAGTGGGAGGAGCTGTCATAGAGGTGATGTGATTAATGGACAGTGGGAGGAGCTGTCATAGAGGTGATGTGATTAATGGACAGTGGGAGGAGCTGTCATAGAGGTGATGTGATTAATGGACAGTGGGAGGAGCTGTCATAGTGTTGATGTGATTAATGGACAGTGGGGGGAGCTGTCATAGAGGTGATGTGATTAATGGACAGTGGGAGGAGCTGTCATAGAGGTGATGTGATTAATGGACAGTGGGAGGAGCTGTCATAGAGGTGATGTGATTAATGGACAGTGGGAGGAGCTGTCATAGAGGTGATGTGATTAATGGACAGTGGGAGGAGCTGTCATAGAGGTGATGTGATTAATGGACAGTGGGAGGAGCTGTCATAGAGGTGATGTGATTAATGGACAGTGGGAGGAGCTGTCATAGAGGTGATGTGATTAATGGACAGTGGGAGGAGCTGTCATAGAGGTGATGTGATTAATGGACAGTGGGAGGAGCTGTCATAGAGGTGATGTGATTAATGGACAGTGGGAGGAGCTGTCATAGAGGTGATGTGATTAATGGACAGTGGGAGGAGCTGTCATAGAGGTGATGTGATTAATGGACAGTGGGAGGAGCTGTCATAGAGGTGATGTGATTAATGGACAGTGGGAGGAGCTGTCATAGAGGTGATGTTATTAATGGACAGTGGGAGGAGCTGTCATAGAGGTGATGTGATTAATGGACAGTGGGAGGAGCTGTCATAGAGGTGATGTGATTAATGGACAGTGGGAGGAGCTGTCATAGAGGTGATGTGATTAATGGACAGTGGGAGGAGCTGTCATAGAGGTGATGTGATTAATGGACAGTGGGAGGAGCTGTCATAGAGGTGATGTGATTAATGGACAGTGGGAGGAGCTGTCATAGAGGTGATGTGATTAATGGACAGTGGGAGGAGCTGTCATAGAGGTGATGTGATTAATGGACAGTGGGAGGAGCTGTCATAGAGGTGATGTGATTAATGGACAGTGGGAGGAGCTGTCATAGAGGTGATGTGATTAATGGACAGTGGAAGGAGCTGTCATAGAGGTGATGTGATTAATGGACAGTGGGAGGAGCTGTCATAGAGGTGATGTGATTAATGGACAGTGGGAGGAGCTGTCATAGAGGTGATGTGATTAATGGACAGTGGGAGGAGCTGTCATAGAGGTGATGTGATTAATGGACAGTGGGAGGAGCTGTCATAGAGGTGATGTGTGCAGGAATATTTAACACAGAAAATATGTTGTTTAAAAATCCAGCTTTATGATATTAAACATTATAATATTTATATTTACATCAAACCTTTTATGGGGAACAATTTAAGTGACTTATTATTGTTTTAAATTGAAATGGTCCCAAAAAAATTATCAAAATAGCTTCTTAGCAAATAGCAATTTTCTAATTGGCAGAGAGGTTTGGACCTCTCTTTCCTATTGGTCTGTTTAACTAACTTACCTCCTGATGATGTCACCAGGCAGGCCAAAACTCCTCCCCAGTAGTGATGACAGATGGAGCTGCAGTAGTAGACCCAGTAGTGATGACAGATGGAGCTGCAGTAGTAGACCCAGTAGTGATGACAGATGGAGCTGCAGTAGTAGTCCCAGTAGTGATGACAGATGGAGCTGCAGTAGTAGTACCAGTAGTGATGAGAGATGGAGCTGCAGTAGTAGACCCAGTAGTGATGACAGTCTATCTGCAGTAGTAGTCCCAGTACTGATGACAGATGGAGCTGCAGCAGTAGACCCCATAGTGATGACAGATGGAGCTGCAGTAGTAGACCCAGTAGTGATGACAGATGGAGCTGCAGTAGTAGTCCCAGTAGTGATGACAGATGGAGCTGCAGTAGTAGACCCAGTAGTGATGACAGATGGAGCTGCAGTAGTAGACCCCATAGTGATGACAGATGGAGCTGCAGTAGTAGACCCAGTAGTGATGACAGTCGATCTGCAGTAGTAGTCCCAGTACTGATGACAGATGGAGCTGCAGTAGTAGTCCCAGTAGTGATGAGAGATGGAGCTGCAGTAGTAGACCCAGTAGTGATGACAGATGGAGCTGCAGTAGTAGACCCAGTAGTGATGACAGTCTATCTGCAGTAGTAGTCCCAGTAGTGATGACAGATGGAGCTGCAGTAGTAGTCCCAGTAGTGATGACAGTCTATCTGCAGTAGTAGTACCAGTAGTGATGACAGAAGGAGCTGCAGGAATAGACCCAGTAGTGATGACAGATGGAGCTGCAGTAGTAGACCCAGTAGTGATGACAGATGGAGTAGACCCCGTAGTGATGACAGATGGAGTAGACCCAGTAGTGATGACAGATGGAGCTGCAGTAGTAGACCCAGTAGTGATGACAGATGGAGCTGCAGTAGTAGACCCAGTAGTGATGACAGATGGAGCTGCAGTAGTAGACCCAGTAGTGATGACAGATGGAGCTGCAGTAGTAGACCCAGTAGTGATGACAGATGGAGCTGCAGTAGTAGACCCAGTAGTGATGACAGATGGAGCTGCAGTAGTAGTCCCAGTAGTGATGACAGATGGAGCTGCAGTAGTAGACCCCGTAGTGATGACAGATGGAGCTGCAGTAGTAGACCCTCTAGTGATGACAGATGGAGCTGCAGTTGTAGACCCCGTAGTGATGACAGATGGAGCTGCAGTAGTAGTCCCAGTAGTGATGACAGATGGAGCTGCAGTAGTAGTCCCAGTAGTGATAACAGATGGAGCTGCAGTAGTAGACCCAGTAGTGATGACAGATGGAGTAGACCCCGTAGTGATGACAGATGGAGCTGCAGTAGTAGACCCCGTAGTGATGACAGATGGAGCTGCAGTAGTAGACACTGTAGTGATGACAGATGGAGCTGCAGTAGTAGTCCCATTAGTGATGACAGTCTATCTGCAGTAGTAGTACCAGTAGTGATGACAGATGGAGCTGCAGTAGTAGACCCAGTAGTGATGACAGATGGAGCTGCAGTAGTGATGACAGATGGAGCTGCAGTAGTAGTCCCAGTAGTGATGACAGATGGAGCTGCAGTAGTAGACCCAGTAGTGTTGACAGATGGAGCTGCAGTAGTAGACCCTGTAGTGATGACAGATGGAGCTGCAGTAGTAGTCCCAGTAGTGATGACAGATGGAGCTGCAGTAGTAGACCCAGTAGTGATGACAGATGGAGCTGCAGTAGTAGACCCAGTAGTGATGACAGATGGATCTGCAGTAGTAGACCCAGTAGTGATGACAGATGGAGCTGCAGTAGTAGACCCCGTAGTGATGACAGATGGAGCTGCAGTAGTAGACCCCATAGTGATGACAGATGGAGCTGCAGTAGTAGACCCAGTAGTGATGACAGATGGAGCTGCAGTAGTAGACCCAGTAGTGATGACAGATGGAGCTGCAGTAGTAGACCCAGTAGTGATGACAGATGGAGCTGCAGTAGTAGACCCCGTAGTGATGACAGATGGAGCTGCAGTAGTAGACCCATAGTGATGACAGATGGAGCTGCAGTAGTAGACCCAGTAGTGATGACAGATGGAGCTGCAGTAGTAGACCCAGTAGTGATGACAGATGGAGCTGCAGTAGTAGACCCAGTAGTGATGACAGATGGAGCTGCAGTAGTAGTCCCAGTAGTGATGACAGATGGAGCTGCAGTAGTAGACCCAGTAGTGATGACAGATGGAGCTGCAGTAGTAGACCCAGTAGTGATGACAGATGGAGCTGCAGTAGTAGTCCCAGTAGTGATGAGAGATGGAGCTGCAGTAGTAGACCCAGTAGTGATGACAGATGGAGCTGGAGCTGATGACAGATGGAGCTGCAGTAGTAGTCCCAGTAGTGATGAGAGATGGAGCTGCAGTAGTAGACCCAGTAGTGATGACAGATGGAGCTGCAGTAGTAGACCCAGTAGTGATGACAGATGGAGCTGCAGTAGTAGTCCCAGTAGTGATGACAGGATCCCAGTAGTCTGCAGTAGTAGTCCCAGTAGTGATGACAGATGGAGCTGCAGTAGTAGTCCCAGTAGTGATGACAGATGGAGCTGCAGTAGTAGTCCCAGTAGTGATGACAGATGGAGCTGCAGTAGTAGTCCCCGTAGTGATGACAGATGGAGCTGCAGTAGTAGACCCCGTAGTGATGACAGATGGAGCTGCAGTAGTAGACCCTGTAGTGATGTGATGACAGATGAGCTGCAGTAGTAGTCCCAGTAGTGATGACAGATGGAGCTGCAGTAGTAGTCCCAGTAGTGATGACAGATGGAGCTGCAGTAGTCCCCGTGCAGATGGAGTAGTAGTAGACCCTCTAGTGATGACAGATGGAGCTGCAGTAGTAGACCCAGTAGTGATGACAGATGGAGCTGCAGTAGTAGACCCAGTAGTGATGACAGATGGAGCTGCAGTAGTAGTCCCATAGTGATGACAGATGGAGCTGCAGTAGTAGACCCAGTAGTGATGACAGATGGAGCTGCAGTAGTAGACCAGTAGTAGACAGTAGTGATGACAGATGGAGCTGCAGTAGTAGACCCATTAGTGATGACAGATGGAGCTGCAGTAGTAGACCCAGTAGTGATGACAGATGGAGTAGACCCCGTAGTGATGACAGATGGAGCTGCAGTAGTAGACCCAGTAGTGATGACAGATGGAGCTGCAGTAGTAGACCCTCTAGTGATGACAGATGGAGCTGCAGTTGTAGACCCCGTAGTGATGACAGATGGAGCTGCAGTAGTAGTCCCAGTAGTGATGACAGATGGAGCTGCAGTAGTAGTCCCAGTAGTGATGACAGATGGAGCTGCAGTAGTAGACCCAGTAGTGATGACAGATGGAGCTGCTGTAGTAGACCCCGTAGTGATGACAGATGGAGCTGCAGTAGTAGACCCCGTAGTGATGACAGATGGAGCTGCAGTAGTAGACCCAGTAGTGATGACAGATGGAGCTGCAGTAGTAGACCCCGTAGTGATGACAGATGGAGCTGCAGTAGTAGACCCCGTAGTGATGACAGATGGAGCTGCAGTAGTAGACCCCGTAGTGATGACAGATGGAGCTGCAGTAGTAGACCCAGTAGTGATGACAGATGGAGCTGCAGTAGTAGACCCCGTAGTGATGACAGATGGAGCTGCAGTAGTAGACCCCGTAGTGATGACAGATGGAGCTGCAGTAGTAGACCCCGTAGTGATGACAGATGGAGCTGCAGTAGTAGACCCCGTAGTGATGACAGATGGAGCTGCAGTAGTAGACCCAGTAGTGATGACAGATGGAGCTGCAGTAGTAGACCCAGTAGTGATGACAGATGGAGCTGCAGTAGTGATGACAGATGGAGCTGCAGTAGTAGACCCCGTAGTGATGACAGATGGAGCTGCAGTAGTAGACCCAGTAGTGATGACAGTCTATCTGCAGTAGTAGACCCAGTAGTGATGACAGTCTATCTGCAGTAGTAGACCCCGTAGTGATGACAGATGGAGCTGCAGTAGTAGACCCAGTAGTGATGACAGATGGAGCTGCAGTAGTAGTCCCAGTAGTGATGACAGATGGAGCTGCAGTAGTAGACCCAGTAGTGATGACAGATGGAGCTGCAGTAGTAGACCCAGTAGTGATGACAGATGGAGCTGCAGTAGTAGTCCCAGTAGTGATGACAGATGGAGCTGCAGTAGTAGACCCAGTAGTGATGACAGATGGAGCTGCAGTAGTAGACCCAGTAGTGATGACAGATGGAGCTGCAGTAGTAGACCCCGTAGTGATGACAGATGGAGCTGCAGTAGTAGACCCCGTAGTGATGCCAGATGGAGCTGCAGTAGTAGACCCAGTAGTGATGACAGATGGAGCTGCAGTAGTAGACCCTGCTGTAGTGATGACAGATGGAGCTGCTGTAGTAGACCCGTAGTGATGAAAGATGATGCTACATTTTTAATGTAACACTGAGCTGCATAAACCATCGCCCACACGATGGCAGCGTCTGGGGGAAGCCTCCCCCGAGGCAGAGGGTCTCTTTGTTAACAGCAGCTGTTGCGTGATCTCTAATGTTAAAGGAAATCTCCGGGTTTTGGTTAGAATACCTTAATGCTAAGCTGTAAAAACACATGATTTACCCACAGATGTTTGGTCTATATGATTTGTGTCTGTCTGTGTACCACCACAGACCGATGCTGGCGCTAAGAGAGGAGTCAACGAGCTGCACAGGGCCTTTTAAAGCAAACAGAGACTCATCAAAAAGCGTCGCTCCTATTGGCCGGTGACTTTAACGCAGGGAAACTGAAATCAGTTCAACCTCATTTCTACCATCATGTCACCTGAACAACGAGAGGAGAGAAAACAGGCAGATCACCTTCATACCACAAACAGAGACGCATGTTCCCTCTATAACCCTCCACCCTGCTCCCTCTATAACCCTCCACCCTGTTCCCTCTATAACCCTCCACCCTGCTCCCTCTATAACCCTCCACCCTGCTCCCTCTATAACCCTCCACCCTGTTCCCTCTATAACCCTCCACCCTGCTCCCTCTATAACCCTCCACCCTGCTCCCTCTATAACCCTCCACCCTGCTCCCTCTATAACCCTCCACCCTGCTCCCTCTATAACCCTCCACCCTGTTCCCTCTATAACCCTCCACCCTGCTCCCTCTATAACCCTCCACCCTGCTCCCTCTATAACCCTCCACCCTCCACCCTGCTCCCTCTATAACCCTCCACCCTGCTCCCTCTATAACCCCCTCCACCCTGTTCCCTCTATAACCCTCCACCCTGTTCCCTCTATAACCCTCCACCCTGTTCCCTCAGCTCCCTCCACCCTGTTCCCTCTATAACCCTCCACCCTGCTCCCTCTATAACCCTCCACCCTGCTCCCTCTATAACCCTCCACCCTGCTCCACCCTGCTCCCTCTATAACCCTCCACCCTGCTCCCTCTATAACCCTCCACCCTGCTCCCTCTATAACCCTCCACCCTGCTCCCTCTATAACCCTCTATAACCCTCCACCCTGTTCCCTCTATAACCCTCTATAACCCTCTATAACCCTCCACCCTGCTCCCTCAATCCTTCTCTCTTCATGTGTGGTGTGAGAGTGAGAAAATACAGATGAATGTGTTTGCAGGGACAAGCCAATGGCTTATCAGTCCTCAATTATATTCACAGGTATAAAACATTTGTTTTTTTTGAGATGGTCTGATTCTGTCCCGGACCGGTCTGGGTTCAGACTGAGGCCTGTGTCCCAAACGGCTCCCTGCTCCCTTTATAGTGGACTACCTTGACCGTTGCTGAGCCATTTGGGATGCAACCGACTGACTCGAGACTGAATTAGGGAAAATTGGTTTCTGCTATCTCAATGCAAACACACTGTAATAAAAAAAACAGGTCTAACTCTACCTCTCTTTTTCTCTCTCTCTCTACATGCTTCTCCCTCTCTCTCTCTCTCTCTCTCTCCCCTCTCTCTCTCTCTCTAACTCTCTCTCTCTCTCTAACTCCCTCTCTCTCTCTCTCTCTCCCTCTCCCCCTCTCTCTCCCTCCCTCTCTCTCTTCCTCCCTCTCTCTCCCTCTCTCTCTCTCTCTCTCTCTCTCTCTGTCTCCTTCTTCAGCCAAGGTGATAATGTTTCTGATAAACAGAATGTGTTTTCTATTTATTTATATATTTACCTGAATTCTCTGTGTGACAATCAGTTGTCACAATCCTGGGCCCCTAAAATACAATTAAAAGACTTTGACTATGACGAGGATGGGTGGGGTGGGTTATGGGTAATGTAGTGTACATGAATTTGAGAGGAGGAGGTCATTCAAGTCATTTGGTGTGTCTGCTGAGCTATAGCAACCCAGGGAGGAGGTACAGGCAAGGTCACCCCTCCATAGGATAGGAACCCAGGGAGGAGGGACAGGCAAGGTCACCCCTCCATAGGATAGGAACCCAGGGAGGAGGGACAGGCAAGGTCACCCATCCATAGGATAGCAACCCAGGGAGGAGGGACAGGCAAGGTCACCCCTCCATAGGATAGGAACCCAGGGAGGAGGGACAGGCAAGGTCACCCCTCCATAGGATAGGAACCCAGGGAGGAGGGACAGGCAAGGTCACCCCTCCATAGGATAGGAACCCAGGGAGGAGGGACAGGCAAGGTCACCCCTCCATAGGATAGCAACCCAGGGAGGAGGTACAGGCAAGGCAAGGTCACCCCTCCATAGGATAGGAACCCAGGGAGGAGGGACAGGCAAGGCAAGGTCACCCATCCATAGGATAGGAACCCAGGGAGGAGGGACAGGCAAGGTCACCCCTCCATAGGATAGGAACCCAGGGAGGAGGGACAGGCAAGGTCACCCCTCCATAGGATAGCAACCCAGGGAGGAGGGACAGGCAAGGCAAGGTCACCCATCCATAGGATAGGAACCCAGGGAGGAGGGACAGGCAAGGTCACCCCTCCATAGGATAGCAACCCAGGGAGGAGGGACAGGCAAGGCAAGGTCACCCCTCCATAGGATAGGAACCCAGGGAGGAGGGACAGGCAAGGTCACCCATCCATAGGATAGGAACCCAGGGAGGAGGGACAGGCAAGGTCACCCCTCCATAGGATAGGAACCCAGGGAGGAGGGACAGGCAAGGTCACCCCTCCATAGGATAGCAACCCAGGGAGGAGGGACAGGCAAGGTCACCCCTCCATAGGATAGGAACCCAGGGAGGAGGGACAGGCAAGGCAAGGTCACCCCTCCATAGGATAGCAACCCAGGGAGGAGGGACAGGCAAGGTCACCCCTCCATAGGATAGCAACCCAGGGAGGAGGGACAGGCAAGGTCACCCCTCCATAGGATAGGAACCCAGGGAGGAGGTACAGGCAAGGTCACCCCTCCATAGGATAGGAACCCAGGGAGGAGGGACAGGCAAGGCAAGGTCACCCATCCATAGGATAGGAACCCAGGGAGGAGGGACAGGCAAGGCAAGGTCACCCCTCCATAGGATAGGAACCCAGGGAGGAGGGACAGGCAAGGTCACCCATCCATAGGATAGGAACCCAGGGAGGAGGGACAGGCAAGGCAAGGTCACCCATCCATAGGATAGAAACCCAGGGAGGAGGGACAGGCAAGGTCACCCATCCATAGGATAGGAACCCAGAGCAGCAGCAGATTCTGTAGACACACAGGGGGAGACAGGGGAGACAGAAGGAGAGACAGAGGGAGACAGGGAGAAACAGGGGGAGACAGAAGGAGAGACAGAGGGAGACAGGGAGAAACAGGGGGAGACAGAAGGAGAGACAGAGGGAGACAGGGAGAAACAGGGGGAGACAGAAGGAGACAAAGGGAGACAGGGCGAGACAGAGGAAGACAGGAGGAGACAGAGGGAGGCAAAATAGACAAAGGGAGACAGGGGGAGACAGAAGGAGAGACAGAGGGAGACAGGGGGAGACAGGGGAAACAGGGGAGACAGAAGGAGACAAAGGGAGACAGGGGGAGACAGAGGAAGACAGGGAGAAACAGGGGGAGACAGAAGGAGAGACAGAGGGAGACAGGGAGAAACAGGGGGAGACAGAAGGAGAGACAGAGGGAGACAGGGAGAAACAGGGGGAGACAGAAGGAGAGACAGGGAGACAGGGAGAAACAGGGGGAGATAGAAGGAGAGACAGAGGGAGACAGGGGGAGACAGGAAGAAACAGGGGGAGATAGAAGGAGACAAAGGGAGACAGGGCGAGACAGAGGAAGACAGGGAGAAACAGGGGGAGACAGAAGGAGAGACAGAGGGAGACAGGGAGAAACAGGGGGAGACAGAAGGAGAGACAGAGGGAGACAGGGGGAGACAGAAGGAGACAAAGGGAGACAGGGCGAGACAGAGGAAGACAGGAGGAGACAGAGGGAGGCAGAAGAGACAAAGGGAGACAGGGGGAGACAGAAGGAGAGACAGAGGGAGACAGGGGGAGACAGGGGGAAACAGGGGGAGACAGAAGGAGGCAAATGGAGACAGGGGGAGACAGAGGAAGACAGGAGGAGACAGAATGAGACAGAAGAGACAAAGGGAGACAGGGGGAGACAGGGAGAAACAGAGGGAGACAGGGGGAGACATAAGGAGACAGAAGGAGACAGAGGGAGACAGAGGGAGACAGAAGGAGACAAAGGGAGACAGGGGAGACAGAGGAAGACAGGAGGAGACAGAGGGAGACAGAAGAGACAACGGGAGACAGGGGGAGACAGGGAGAAACAGGGGGAGACAGGGGGAGACATAAGGAGACAGAAGGAGACAGAGGGAGACAGAGGGAGACAGAAGGAGACAAAGGGAGACAGGGGGAGACAGAGGAAGACAGGAGGAGACAGAGGGAGACAGAAGAGACAAAGGGAGACAGGGGGAGACGGAGGGAGACAGAGGAAGACAGGGGGAGACAGGGGGAGACAGAGGGAGACAGAGGGAGACAGAGCTAACAGCTAACATTGCTAACATTGCTAACATTGCTAACATTGCTAACGTTGCTAACATTGCTAACATTGCTAACATTGCTAACGTTGCTAACATTGCTAACATTGCTAACATTGCTAACATTGCTAACGTTGCTAACATTGCTAACATTGCTAACATTGCTAACGTTGCTAACATTGCTAACATTGCCAAAGCAAGTGAAGTAGATAATAAACAAAATGGAAATAAACAATAAAAAAATGAACAGTAAACATTTCACTCACAAAAGTTCCCAAAGGAATAAAGACATTTCAAATGTCATATTGTGTCTATATACAGTGGATTGTATTTACAATGGTGTTTGTTCTTCACTGGTTGCCCTTTTCTTGTGGCAACACATTAAATCAACATGTGTTGAATACTACAGATGTAGACCTTACAGGGTAATGCTGAATACAGATGTAGACCTTACAGGGTAATGCTGAATACAGATGTAGACCTTACAGGGTAATGCTTAATACAGATGTAGACCTTACAGGGTAATGCTGAA
The DNA here is from genome assembly GCF_023373465.1 of Oncorhynchus keta. Classification (NCBI taxonomy): domain Eukaryota; kingdom Metazoa; phylum Chordata; class Actinopteri; order Salmoniformes; family Salmonidae; genus Oncorhynchus; species Oncorhynchus keta. The sequence goes on along the minus strand of NW_026290779.1, from coordinate 19,596 downwards.
TACAGATGTAGACCTTACAGGGAAATGCTTAATACAGATGTAGACCTTACAGGGTAATGCTGAATACAGATGTAGACCTTACAGGGTAATGCTGAATACAGATGTAGACCTTACAGGGAAATGCTTACTAAAGATGTAGACCTTACAGGGTAATGCTTACTTACTACAAGACCTTACAAATCTTGCTGCTGTGCTGGCACACTGTGGTATTTCACCCAAAAGATATGGGAGTTTATCGAAATCAGATTTTTCTTTTCAAATTTTTTCTGGGTCTGTGTAATCTGAGGGGAATATGTGTCTCTAATATGGTCATACATTTGGCAGGAGGTTAGGAAATGCAGCTCAGTTTCCACCTCATTTTGTGGGCATCTATATTTCTCCCCCATCTCTCAATTTCTTTCTCCCTCCCCTATATCTCCTCTCTCTCTCTCTCTCTCTCTCTCTCTCTCTCTCTCTCTCTCTCTCTCTCTCTCTCTCCCCTCTCTCTATCCCCTCTCCCCCTCTTCATCTCTCTCTCCCCCTCTTCATCTCTCTCTCTGTCTCTCTCTCCCCCCTCTTCATCTCTCCCTCTCTTCTTTCCCTCTCTCTCTCCCCCTCTCTCTCTCTCTCTCTCTCTCTCTCTCTCTCTCTCTCTCTCTCTCTCCTCTCTCTCTCTCTCTCTCTCTCTCTCTCTCTCTCCCTCTTCATCTCTCTCTCTGTCTCTCTCTCCCCCTCTTCATCTCTCCCTCTCTCTCTTTCCCTCTCTCTCCCTCTCTCTCTCTCTCTCTCTCTCTCTCTCTCTCTCCTCTCTCTCTCTCTCTCTCTCTCTCTCCCCCTCTTCATCTCTCCCCCCTCTCCCCTCTTCATCTCTCTCTCTCTGTCTCTCTCTCTGGTGGGGAGCCTCTCTTTTGTGATCAGAAATGAGCCCAACTCAGAGACTCAGAAATGAGAGGAGGGAACACAATAAGGGTCCTTCACAGAGCCAGAGCCAGGGCCAGGGCTTGTGTCCCAAAGCGTTCCCTATTTTGTTTCGTAGGGCACTACTTTTGACCAAACCCCTACAGGTCCTGGTTTAAAGTAGTGCACTAAATAGGGAATAGGGTGCCATTTGGGAAGCGTCACTAGACCTCCAGGCCCCGGAGCAACATCACAGGGATCATTCCATGAATGAATAATAGGAGAGAAGGAAATGGGGGGGACCTCGCCTCAGACCCCTCACCTCCCCTCGCCCGGCGCTCAGACAAGCCAACGTTTATTTCTCTTTTCCCCCAATAATCAGTGACGGCCTTGTTCTCTGTCTGTTCTAGACATTAATACCCAACGACCTGGTGAGATGTTATTTATTAACAGAGAGGGCAGGACATAGAGGATGTAGAACAGGAAGTCAGAGGGCAGGACATAGAGGATGTAGAACAGGAAGTCAGAGGGCAGGACATAGATGATGTAGAACAGGAAGTTCAGTGAGATGTTATTAATAAACAGAGAGGGCAGGACATAGAGGATGTAGAACAGGAAGTCAGAGGGCAGGACATAGAGGATGTAGAACAGGAAGTCAGAGGGCAGGACATAGAGGATGTAGAACAGGAAGTCCAGTGAGATGTTATTAATAAACAGAGAGGGCAGGACATAGAGGATGTAGAACAGGAAGTCAGAGGGCAGGACATAGACGATGTAGAACAGGAAGTCCAGTGAGATGTTATTAATAAACCGAGAGGTTAGGACATGTAGAACAGGAAGTTCAGTTGCGAACTGATGAATATCTAAGAGGAGCCAGTCTCTTTGATCTGATCCATGGGATAAGACCTGGGGGTGTTCAATAAGACACCTGGTGGTGTTCATTAAGACACCTGGCGGTGTTCATTAAGACACCTGGCGGTGTTCATTAAGACACCTGGTGGTGTTCATTAAGACACCTGGTGGTGTTCATTAAGACACCTGGTGGTGTTCATTAAGACACCTGGCGGTGTTCATTAAGACACCTGGTGGTGTTCATTAAGACACCTGGTGGTGTTCATTAAGACACCTGGTGGTGTTCATTAAGACACCTGGTGGTGTTCATTAAGACACCTGGTGGTGTTCATTAAGACACCTGGTGGTGTTCATTAAGACACCTGGTGGTGTTCATTAAGACACCTGTTGGTGTTCATTAAGACACCTGGTGGTGTTCATTAAGACACCTGGTGGTGTTCATTAAGACAGCTGGTGGTGTTCAATAAGACACCTGGTGGTTTTCATTAAGACAGCTGGTGGTGTTCATTAAGACACCTGGTGGTGTTCATTAAGACACCTGGTGGTGTTCATTAAGACACCTGTTGGTGTTCATTAAGACACCTGGTGGTGTTCATTAAGACACCTGGTGGTGTTCATTAAGACACCTGGTGGTGTTCATTAAGACACCTGGTGGTGTTCATTAAGACAGCTGGTGGTGTTCAATAACACACCTGGTGGTGTTCATTAAGACACCTGGTGGTGTTCAATAAGACACCTGGTGGTGTTCAATAAGACACCTGGTGGTGTTCATTAAGACACCTGGTGGTGTTCAATAAGACACCTGGTGGTGTTCATTAAGACACCTGGTGGTGTTCATTAAGACACCTGGTGGTGTTCATTAAGACACCTGGTGGTGTTCATTAAGACACCTGGTGGTGTTCATTAAGACACCTGGTGGTGTTCATTAAGACACCTGGTGGTGATCATTAAGACACCTGGGGGTGTTCATTAAGACACCTGGTGGTGTTCATTAAGACACCTGGTGGTGATCATTAAGACACCTGGTGGTGTTCATTAAGACACCTGGTGGTGATCATTAAGACACCTGGTGGTGTTCATTAAGACACCTGGTGGTGATCATTAAGACACCTGGTGGTGTTCATTAAGACATCTGTTTGTGTTCATTAAGACACCTGGTGGTGTTCATTAAGACACCTGGTGGTGTTCATTAAGACACCTGGTGGTGTTCATTAAGACATCTGTTTGTGTTCATTAAGACACCTGGTGGTGTTCATTAAGACACCTGGTGGTGTTCATTAAGACACCTGGTGGTGTTCATTAAGACACCTGGTGGTGTTCATTAAGACACCTGGTGGTGTTCATTAAGACACCTGGTGGTGTTCATTAAGACACCTGGTGGTGTTCCTGGGTTATTTATGCTTCATGGACGGATGTTACCCTTCCTCTTTACCGTCCTCAGATCCTAGATAACGAAACACTCAACCTCATGTTATTTAGGGAGTAACAGAACATTAGTTAGTAGAGTATGGTGCTTCACACACCAGTTCCCACAGAGGACCAGTATCCTTGTTCCACTGTTCTGTCCTCGTTGTTCCACTGTTCTGTCCCCGTTGTTCCACCGTTCTGTCCCTGTTGTTCCACTGTTCTGTCCCCGTTGTTCCACTGTTCTGTCCCCGTTGTTCCACTGTTCTGTCCCCGTTGTTCCACTGTTCTGTCCCCGTTGTTCCACTGTTCTGTCCCTGTTGTTCCACTGTTCTGTCCCCGTTGTTCCACTGTTCTGTCCCCGTTGTTCCACTGTTCTGTCCCCGTTGTTCCACCGTTCTGTCCCTGTTGTTCCACTGTTCTGTCCTCGTTGTTCCACTGTTCTGTCCTCATTGTTCCACTGTTCTGTCCTCGTTGTTCCACTGTTCTGTCCTCATTGTTCCACTGTTCTGTCCCCGTTGTTCCACTGTTCTGTCCCCGTTGTTCCACTGTTCTGTCCCTGTTGTTCCACTGTTCTGTCACCGTTGTTCCACTGTTCTGTCCTCGTTGTTCCACTGTTCTGTCCCCGTTGTTCCACTGTTCTGTCCCCGTTGTTCCACTGTTCTGTCCCCGTTGTTCCACTGTTCTGTCCTCGTTGTTCCACTGTTCTGTCCTCGTTGTTCCACTGTTCTGTCCCCGCTCTGTGACTTCTGTCTCGTCGTCCCGTGAGGCTCAGTTAGTAGAGTTTTGGTGCTTGACACACCAGGGTCGTGGGTTCAATTCCCACAGAGGACCAGTATGAAACAAATATATATTGGAAAATGGACCCACTGGATAAGAGCGTCTGCTAGATGACTAACATTGTTTTGAGAAATAAATGTCTCTGGGTAATTCATATTCGGTTCATTTGTATTCTTGTGGTTAACATGTTTTCTAGCTAATTGTTATTGCAAATTCTACCGCGTTTAATGTATTTTTCAGCACACACTTAGAATAACTTACAGTATTAACGGCAGTATTCACATTATGTAGAGATACGGCTTTAGAAACCAGACAATTATACTCTGACCCCTAGTGACCTTTTCTCAGAGGACAGACAGACAGACAATTACCCTTTGACCCCTAGTGACCTTTTCTCAGAGGACAGACAGACAGACAGACAGACAGACAGGCAGGCAGACAGACAGGTCTGCAGGTCTGTAGACTACAGCAGGTCTGTACACTACAGCCGGTCCGTAGACTACAGCAGGTCGGTAGTTCATTATGCTGGCGGGAGGGGAGGGGGGTTCTACAGCGTAGTACCAGATATGTCCCTGGAGCCAGCGGTTCGATTCCCTGTTCCACCACTCTCTTCCTCTCCTGTATTTCCGTGACCTGACTGTCAAGTGTTTTCAATGGACACAGATGAGTAAAACGCCAAAACAC
>NW_026290778.1:292500-307198 GCF_023373465.1 Oncorhynchus keta | reverse complement strand
GTAAATAATGTGGGGTCTGAATACTTATGTAAATAAGGTGGGGTCTGAATACTTATGTAAATAAGGTGGGGTCTGAGTACGTATGTAAATAAGGTGGGGTCTGAATACTTATGTAAATAAGGTGGGGTCTGAATACTTATGTAAATAAGGTGGGGTCTGAATACTTATGTAAATAAGGTGGGGTCTGAATACTTATGTAAATAAGGTGGGGTCTGAATACATATGTAAATAAGGTGGGGTCTGAATACTTATGTAAATAAGGTGGGGTCTGAATACTTATGTAAATAAGGTGGGGTCTGAATACTTATGTAAATAAGGTGGGGTCTGAATACTTATGTAAATAAGGTGGGGTCTGAGTACGTATGTAAATAAGGTGGGGTCTGAGTACGTATGTAAATAAGGTGGGGGTCTGAATACTTATGTAAATAAGGTGGGGTCTGAATACTTATGTAAATAAGGTGGGGTCTGAGTACGTATGTAAATAAGGTGGGGTCTGAGTACGTATGTAAATAAGGTGGGGTCTGAGTACGTATGTAAATAAGGTGGGGTCTGAATACTTATGTAAATAAGGTGGGGTCTGAATACTTATGTAAATAAGGTGGGGGTCTGAATACTTATGTAAATAAGGTGGGGTCTGAATACTTATGTAAATAAGGTGGGGTCTGAGTACGTATGTAAATAAGGTGGGGTCTGAGTACGTATGTAAATAAGGTGGGGTCTGAGTACGTATGTAAATAAGGTGGGGTCTGAGTACGTATGTAAATAAGGTGGGGTCTGAGTACGTATGTAAATAAGGTGGGGTCTGAATACTTATGTAAATAAGGTGGGGTCTGAATACTTATGTAAATGAGGTGGGGTCTGAATACTTATGTAAATGAGGTGGGGTCTGAATACTTATGTAAATAAGGTGGGGTCTGAATACTTATGTAAATAAGGTGGGGTCTGAATACTTATGTAAATAAGGTATTTTAAGGTATTTCAGTTTTTTATTTTGCAAACATTTATTTTTTTTAACTGTTTTTTTGCTTTGTCATTATGTGTAGATTGATGAGAAAACAAATATTTAAGGCCTTTGAGAATAAGGCTGTAACTTTTAAAAAATGTGGGGGGAATCAAGGGGTCTGAATACTTACCAGAATGCACTGTGTTGACCAATAGGGCTCAACCCCTTGCTGTTGACCCATTTCTTATGGATCCCTCAGGAAACCAGAGCTTCAATGGAGGCTTCAGCGTAAATGAGCTGATGGGGACGGTGTTCGGTTGCAACCTACTTTTCCTGGGACACATTATCGGACACAGGGGGGGAGGGGGGGGGTCCAAAAGGGAACGGCCGTTCCAATGGAAGACGAGGAGGTGAGCGCTGGGAATGTTGTCACGCAGGGGGTTCCAAAAGGGAACGGCCGTTCCAATGGAAGACGAGGAGGTGAGCGCTGGGAATGTTGTCACGCAGGGGTTCCAAAAGGGAACGGCCGTTCCAATGGAAGACGAGGAGGTGAGCGCTGGGAATGTTGTCACGCAGGGGGTTCCAAAAGGGAACGGCCGTTCCAATGGAAGACGAGGAGGTGAGCGCTGGGAATGTTGTTACGCAACACCCAACCGCTCACCACGAGAAACACTAACAGAGATTAACAAGGACCGATTAGCCAGGCCATGTGTGTGTGTGTGTGTGTGCGTGTGTGTGTGTGTGTGTGTGTGTGTGTGTGTGTGTGTGTGTGTGTGTGTGTGTGTGTGTGTGTGTGTGTGTGTGTGTGTGTGTGTGTGTGTGTGTGTGTGTGTGTGTGTGCGTGCGTGCGTGCGTGCGTGCGTGCGTGTGTGTGGGCGGTGAACCAGCCGGGTCAACACACACCTGTGTGTGGTGGCTGCGGGTCCAGTGGGCTCAAACCGGACCAGCGTGGGGTCTGAGGGGTGTGGGATGGTTCCTCCTTTGGTCTGAGGGGTGTGGGATGGTTCCTCCTTTGGTCTGAGGGGTGTGGGATGGTTCCTCCTTTGGTCTGAGGGGTGTGGGATGGTTCCTCCTTTGGTCTGAGGGTGTGGGATGGTTCCTCCTTTGGTCTGAGGGTGTGGGATGGTTCCTCCTTTGGTCTGAGGGGTGTGGGATGATTCCTCCTTTGGTCTGAAGGGTGTGGGATGGTTCCTCCTTTGGTCTGAGGGGTGTGGGATGGTTCCTCATTTGGTCTGAGGGGTGTGGTTCATCATTTGGTCTGAAGGGTGTGGGATGGTTCCTCCTTTGGTCTGAGGGGTGTGGGATGGTTCCTCCTTTGGTCTGAGGGGTGTGGGATGGTTCCTCCTTTGGTCTGAAGGGTGTGGGATGGTTCCTCCTTTGGTCTGAGGGGTGTGGGATGGTTCCTCCTTTGGTCTGAAGGGTGTGGGATGGTTCATCCTTTGGTCTGAGGGGTGTGGGATGGTTCCTCCTTTGGTCTGAGGGGTGTGGGATGGTTCCTCCTTTGGTCTGAAGGGTGTGGGATGGTTCCTCCTTTGGTCTGAGGGGTGTGGGATGGTTCCTCCTTTGGTCTGAGGGGTGTGGGATGGTTCATCCTTTGGTCTGAGGGGTGTGGGATGGTTCATCCTTTGGTCTGAGGGGTGTGGGATGGTTCCTCCTTTGGTCTGAGGGGTGTGGGATGGTTCCTCCTTTGGTCTGAGGGTGTGGGATGGTTCCTCCTTTGGTCTGAGGGGTGTGGGATGGTTCCTCCTTTGGTCTGAGGGGTGTGGGATGGTTCCTCCTTTGGTCTGAGGGGTGTGGGATGGTTCATCCTTTGGTCTGAAGGGTGTGGGATGGTTCCTCCTTTGGTCTGAGGGGTGTGGGATGGTTCCTCCTTTGGTCTGAGGGGTGTGGGATGGTTCCTCCTTTGGTCTGAGGGGTGTGGGATGGTTCCTCCTTTGGTCTGAGGGTGTGGGATGGTTCCTCCTTTGGTCTGAGGGGTGTGGGATGGTTCCTCCTTTGGTCTGAGGGGTGTGGGATGGTTCCTCCTTTGGTCTGAGGGGTGTGGGATGGTTCCTCCTCTGGTCTGAGAGGTGTGGGATGGTTCCTCCTTTGGTCTGAGGGGTGTGGGATGGTTCCTCATTTGGTCTGAAGGGTGTGGGATGGTTCCTCCTTTGGTCTGAGGGGTGTGGGATGGTTCCTCATTTGGTCTGAAGGTCTGGGGTGAATCACTCTAAGGACGGGGCTGTGGTGAATCACTCTAAGGACAGGCCTGGTGAATCACTCTAAGGACAGGGCTGGTGAATCACTCTAAGGACGGGGCTGGGGTGAATCACTCTAAGGACGGGGCTGGGGTGAATCACTCTAAGGACGGGGCTGGGGTGAATCACTCTAAGGACAGGTCTGGGGTGAATCACTCTAAGGACAGGTCTGGGGTGAATCACTCTAAGGACAGGACTGGGGTGAATCACTCTATGGACAGGACTGGGGTGAATCACTCTATGGACAGGCCTGGTGAATCACTCTAAGGACAGGTCTGGTGAATCACTCTAAGGACGGGGCTGGGGTGAATCACTCTAAGGACAGGTCTGGGGTGAATCACTCTAAGGACAGGTCTGGGGTGAATCACTCTAAGGACAGGTCTGGGGTGAATCACTCTAAGGACAGGACTGGGGTGAATCACTCTAAGGACAGGACTGGGGTGAATCACTCTAAGGACAGGCCTGGGGTGAATCACTCTATGGACAGGACTGGGGTGAATCACTCTATGGACAGGACTGGGGTGAATCACTCTAAGGACAGGGCTGGTGAATCACTCTAAGGACAGGGCTGGGGTGAATCACTCTATGGACAGGACTGGGGTGAATCACTCTAAGGACAGGGCTGGTGAATCACTCTAAGGACAGGGCTGGTGAATCACTCTAAGGACGGGGCTGGGGTGAATCACTATAAGGACAGGTCTGGGGTGAATCACTCTAAGGACAGGCCTGGTGAATCACTCTAAGGACAGGCCTGGTGTGAATCATTCTAGTTTCAGCTGTAGTAGATCTACCTGGAGAGTCAAGCTGACTGATGGAGCAGGAAGAAGAGAAGGAGGGAGTCAACAGCCCAGAGCTCAGCCGACTGACGGAGCAGGAAGGAGAGAAGGAGGGAGTCAACAGCCCAGACGACTGACGGAGCAGGAAGGAGAGAAGGAGGGAGTCAACAGCCCAGAGCTCAGCCGACTGACGGAGCAGGAAGGAGAGAAGGAGGGAGTCAACAGCCCAGAGCCCAGCTGACTGACGGAGCAGAGAAGTTGACTCTCTCCTTCTCTGCTCCGTCAGTCAGCTGGGCTCTGGGCTGTTGACTCCCTCCTTCTCTCCTTCCTGCTCCATCAGTCAGCTGGGCTCTGGGCTGTTGACTCCCTCCTTCTCTCCTTCCTGCTCCGTCAGTCAGCTGGGCTCTGGGCTGTTGACTCCCTCCTTCTCTCCTTCCTGCTCCGTCAGTCGGCTGGGCTCTGGGCTGTTGACTCCCTCCTTCTCTCCTTCCTGCTCCATCAGTCAGCTGGGCTCTGGGCTGTTGACTCCCTCCTTCTCTGCTCCGTCAGTCAGCTGGGCTCTGGGCTGTTGACTCTCTCCTTCTCTGCTCCGTCAGTCAGCTGGGCTCTGGGCTGTTGACTCTCTCCTTCTCTGCTCCATCAGTCAGCTGGGCTCTGGGCTGTTGACTCCCTCCTTCTCTGCTCCGTCAGTCAGCTGGGCTCTGGGCTGTTGACTCTCTCCTTCTCTGCTCCGTCAGTCAGCTGGGCTCTGGGCTGTTGACTCTCTCCTTCTCTGCTCCATCAGTCAGCTGGGCTCTGGGCTGTTGACTCTCTCCTTCTCTGCTCCATCAGTCAGCTGGGCTCTGGGCTGTTGACTCCCTCCTTCTCTGCTCCGTCAGTCAGCTGGGCTCTGGGCTGTTGACTCTCTCCTTCTCTGCTCCGTCAGTCAGCTGGGCTCTGGGCTGTTGACTCCCTCCTTCTCTCCTTCCTGCTCCGTCAGTCAGCTGGGCTCTGGGCTGTTGACTCTCTCCTTCCCTGCTCCATCAGTCAGCTGGGCTCTGGGCTGTTGACTCCCTCCTTCTCTGCTCCGTCAGTCAGCTGGGCTCTGGGCTGTTGACTCTCTCCTTCTCTGCTCCGTCAGTCAGCTGGGCTCTGGGCTGTTGACTCCCTCCTTCTCTCCTTCCTGCTCCGTCAGTCGGCTGAGCTCTGGGCTGTTGACTCCCTCCTTCTCTCCTTCCTGCTCCGTCAGTCGTCTGGGCTGTTGACTCCCTCCTTCTCTCCTTCCTGCTCCGTCAGTCGGCTGAGCTCTGGGCTGTTGACTCCCTCCTTCTCTCCTTCCTGCTCCGTCAGTCGTCTGGGCTGTTGACTCCCTCCTTCTCTCCTTCCTGCTCCGTCAGTCAGCTGGGCTCTGGGCTGTTGACTCTCTCCTTCCCTGCTCCGTCAGTCAGCTGAGCTCTGGGCTGTTGACTCCCTCCTTCTCTCCTTCCTGCTCCGTCAGTCAGCTGGGCTCTGGGCTGTTGACTCCCTCCTTCCCTGCTCCGTCAGTCGGCTGAGCTCTGGGCTGTTGACTCCCTCCTTCTCTCCTTCTCTGCTCCGTCAGTCAGCTGGGCTCTGGGCTGTTGACTCCCTCCTTCTCTCCTTCCTGCTCCATCAGTCAGCTGGGCTCTGGGCTGTTGACTCTCTCCTTCCCTGCTCCGTCAGTCGTCTGGGCTCTGGGCTGTTGACTCCCTCCTTCTCTCCTTCCTGCTCCATCAGTCAGCTGGGCTCTGGGCTGTTGACTGCCTCCTTCTCTCCTTCCTGCTCCGTCAGTCAGCTGGGCTCTGGGCTGTTGACTCCCTCCTTCTCTCCTTCCCTGCTCCATCAGTCAGCTGGGCTCTGGGCTGTTGACTCCCTCCTTCTCTCCTTCCTGCTCCGTCAGTCGGCTGGGCTCTGGGCTGTTGACTCCCTCCTTCTCTCCTTCCTGCTCCGTCAGTCGGCTGGGCTCTGGGCTGTTGACTCCCTCCTTCTCTCCTTCCTGCTCCGTCAGTCAGCTGGGCTCTGGGCTGTTGACTCTCTCCTTCTCTGCTCCGTCAGTCGGCTGAGCTCTGGGCTGTTGACTCTCTCCTTCCCTCATGTGCTTGGAGGAGGTCCAGTGTCCCCGAGTCCCAAGGAGAGAGATACAGAGAAACCTGCTTCCAGAAATATAACATAAATATCCACACACACACACACACACACCACAATAGTACATTCTCTTTATATAATCACTGTTCACGGCCAGGTAGTGTTAGTTACAAGAAATAAACACCTACATACCTGCAGGACACGGTCAGGACACGGCCAGGACACGGCCAGGACACGGCCAGGACACGGCCAGGACACGGCCAGGACACGGGATAGGACATGACCAGGACACGGCCAGGACACGGCCAGGTGGTGTTAGTTACAAGAAATAAACACCTACATACCTGCAGGACACGGCCAGGACACGGCCAGGAGACGGCCAGGACACGGCCAGGACACGGGATAGGACATGACCAGGACACGGACAGGACACGGGATAGGACATGACCAGGACACGACCAGGACACAGTCAGGACACGGCCAGGACACGGCCAGGACACGGCCAGGACACAGCCAGGACACGGCCAGGACACGGCCAGGACACGGCCAGGACACGGCCAGGACACGGGATAGGACATGACCAGGACACGGCAAGGACACGGGATAGGACATGACCAGGACATGGCCAGGACACGTCCAGGACACGGGATAGGACACGGCCAGGACACGACCAGGACACGGGATAGGACATGACCAGGACACGACCAGGACACGGGATAGGACATGACCAGGACACTGCCAGGACACGGGATAGGACATGACCAGGACACGGCCAGGACACGGCCAGGACACGGCCAGGACACGGGATAGGACATGATCAGGACACGGGATAGGACATGACCAGGACACGACCAGGACACGGGATAGGACATGACCAGGACACGGCCAGGACACGGGATAGGACATGACCAGGACACGGAATAGGACATGACCAGGACACGGTCAGGACAAGGGATAGGACACGGCCAGGTGGTGTTAGTTACAGGAAATACATACCTACGTACCTGCAAGACACGGTCAAGACACGGGATAGGACACGGGATAGGACACGGTCAGGACACGGGATAGGACACGGCCAGGACACGGGATAGGACACGGTCAGGATACGACCAGGACACGGATTAGGACACGGCCAGGACACGGGATAGGACATGACCAGGACATGACCAGGACACGGGATAGGACACGGGATAGGACACGACCAGGACACAGGATAGGACACGGCCAGGACACGGGGTAGGACACGGCCAGGACACGGGGTAGGACACGGCCAGGACACAGGGTAGGACACGGCCAGGACACAGCCAGGACACGGGATAGGACACGGCCAGGACACGGGGTAGGACACGGCCAGGACACGGGGTAGGACACGACCAGGACACGGGATAGGACATGGCCAGGACACGGGATAGGACACGACCAGGACACGGGATAGGACACGGCCAGGACATGGCCAGGACACGGGATAGGACACGGCCAGGACACGGGGTAGGACACGGCCAGGACACGGGGTAGGACACGACGAGGACACGGGATAGGACACGGGATAGGACACGGCCAGGACATTGCCAGGACACGGGATAGGACACGGCCAGGACACGGCCAGGACACGGGATAGGACACGACCAGGACACGGGATAGGACACGACCAGGACACGGGATAGGACACGACCAGGACACGGGATAGGACACGTCCAGGACATGACCAGGACACGGGATAGGACACGACCAGGTCACGGCTAGGACACGGCTAGGACACGACCAGGACACGACCAGGTCACGGGATAGGACACGACCAGGACACGGCTAGGACACGGCTAGGACATGACCAGGACACGACCAGGTCACGGCTAGGACACGACCAGGACACGACCAGGACACGGCTAGGACACGGCTAGGACACCACCAGGACACGACCAGGTCACGGCTAGGACACGACCAGGACACGACCATGACACGGCTAGGACACGGCTAGGACACGACCAGGACACGACCAGGTCACGGCTAGGACACGACCAGGACACGACCAGGACATAGGATAGGACATGGATAGGACACGACCAGGACATAGGATAGGACATAGGATAGGACATGGCCAGGACACGACCAGGACACGACCAGGTCACGGCTAGGACACGACCAGGACACGACCAGGTCACGGCTAGGACACGACCAGGACACGACCAGGACATAGGATAGGACATGGATAGGACACGACCAGGACATAGGATAGGACATAGGATAGGACATGGCCAGGACACGACCAGGACACGACCAGGTCACGGCTAGGACACGACCAGGACACAACCAGGACATAGGATAGGACATGGCCAGGACACGACCAGGACACGGCCAGGACACGACCAGGATACGGGATAGGACACGACCAGGTCAACGCTAGGACACGACCAGGACACGACCAGGACACGACCAGGACATAGGATAGGACATGGATAGGACACGACCAGGACACGGCTAGGACACGACCAGGACACGACCAGGACACGGCTAGGACACGGCTAGGACACGACCAGGACACGACCAGGACACGACCAGGACATGGGATAGGACATGGCTAGGACACGACCAGGACACGGCTAGGACACGGCTAGGACACGACCAGGACACGGCTAGGACACGGCTAGGACACGACCAGGACATAGGATAGGACACGACCAGGACATAGGATAGGACATGGATCCCTGGTCTAAAGTAATGCACTACTATAGGTCCCTGGTCTAAAGTAGTGCACTACCATAGGGCTCTGGTCTAAAGTAGTGCACTACCATAGGGCTCTTGTCAAAAGTAGTGCACTACCATAGGGCTCTGGTCTAAAGTAATGCACTACCTTATGGCCCTGGTCAAAAGTAGTGCACTACCATAGGGCTCTTGTCTAAAGTAATGCACTACCTTATGGCCCTGGTCAAAAGTAGTGCACTACCATAGGGCTCTTGTCTAAAGTAGTGCACTACCATATGGCCCTGGTCTAAAGTAGTGCACTACTATAGGTCCCTGGTCTAAAGTAGTGCACTACCATAGGGCTCTGGTCTAAAGTAGTGCACTACCATAGGGCTCTTGTCAAAAGTAGTGCACTACCATAGGGCTCTGGTCTAAAGTAATGCACTACCTTATGGCCCTGGTCAAAAGTAGTGCACTACCATAGGGCTCTTGTCTAAAGTAATGCACTACCTTATGGCCCTGGTCAAAAGTAGTGCACTACCATAGGGCTCTTGTCTAAAGTAGTGCACTACCATATGGCCCTGGTCTAAAGTAGTGCACTACCATATGGCCCTGGTCTAAAGTAGTGCACTACCATAGTGCCCTGGTCTAAAGTAGTGCACTACCATAGGGTCCTGGTCTAAAGTAGTGCACTACCATAGTGCCCTGGTCTAAAGTAGTGCACTACCATAGGTCCCTGGTCTAAAGTAGTGCACTACCATAGGTCCCTGGTCTAAAGTAGTGCACTACCATAGGGCCCTGGTCTAAAGTAGTGCACTACCATAGGTCCCTGGTCTAAAGTAGTGCACTACCATAGGTCCCTGGTCTAAAGTAGTGCACTACCATAGGTCCCTGGTCTAAAGTAGTGCACTACCATAGGTCCCTGGTCTAAAGTAGTGCACTACCATAGTGTCCTGGTCTAAAGTAGTGCACTACCATAGGTCCCTGGTCTAGTGCACTACCATAGGTCCCTGGTCTAAAGTAGTGCACTACCATAGGTCCCTGGTCTAAAGTAGTGCACTACCATAGGTCCCTGGTCTAAAGTAGTGCACTACCATAGGTCCCTGGTCTAAAGTAGTGCACTACCATAGGTCCCTGGTCTAAAGTAGTGCACTACCATAGGGCCCTGGTCTAAAGTAGTGCACTACCATAGGTCCCTGGTCTAAAGTAGTGCACTACCATAGTGCCCTGGTCTAAAGTAGTGCACTACCATAGGTCCCTGGTCTAAAGTAGTGCACTACCATAGGTCCCTGGTCTAAAGTAGTGCACTACCATAGGGCCCTGGTCTAAAGTAGTGCACTACCATAGGTCCCTGGTCTAAAGTAGTGCACTACCATAGTAGTGCCCATAGGGCCCCTGGTCTAAAGTAGTGCACTACCATAGGGCCCTGGTCTAAAGTAGTGCACTACCATAGGTCCCTGGTCTAAAGTAGTGCACTACCATAGGGCCCTGGTCTGTAGTCACTAAAGTAGTGCACTACCATAGGGCCCTGGTCTAAAGTAGTGCACTACCATAGGGCCCTGGTCTAAAGTAGTGCACTACCATAGGTCCCTGGTCTAAAGTAGTGCACTACCATAGGGCCCTGGTCCCTGGTCTAAAGTAGTGCACTACCATAGGTCCCTGGTCTAAAGTAGTGCACTACCATAGGGCCCTGGTCTAAAGTAGTGCACTACCATAGGTCCCTGGTCTAAAGTAGTGCACTACCATAGGTCCCTGGTCTAAAGTAGTGCACTACCATAGGGCCCTGGTCTAAAGTAGTGCACTACCATAGGTCCCTGGTCTAAAGTAGTGCACTACCATAGGTCCCTGGTCTAAAGTAGTGCACTACCATAGGGCCCTGGTCTAAAGTAGTGCCTGGTCTAAAGTAGTGCACTACCATAGGTCCCTGGTCTAAAGTAGTGCACTACCATAGGTCCCTGGTCTAAAGTAGTGCACTACCATAGGGCCCTGGTCTAAAGTAGTGCACTACCATAGGTCCCTGGTCTAAAGTAGTGCACTACCATAGGTCCCTGGTCTAAAGTAGTGCACTACCATAGGTCCCTGGTCTAAAGTAGTGCACTACCATAGGTCCCTGGTCTAAAGTAGTGCACTACCATAGGTCCCTGGTCTAAAGTAGTGCACTACCATAGGTCCCTGGTCTAAAGTAGTGCACTACCATAGGTCCCTGGTCTAAAGTAGTGCACTACCATAGGTCCCTGGTCTAAAGTAGTGCACTACCATAGGTCCCTGGTCTAAAGTAGTGCACTACCATAGGTCCCTGGTCTAAAGTAGTGCACTACCATAGGGCCCTGGTCTAAAGTAGTGCACTACCATAGGTCCCTGGTCTAAAGTAGTGCACTACCATAGGTCCCTGGTCTAAAGTCTAAAGTAGTGCACTACCATAGGTCCCTGGTCTAAAGTAGTGCACTACCATAGGTCCCTGGTCTAAAGTAGTGCACTACCATAGGTCCCTGGTCTAAAGTAGTGCACTACCATAGGTCCCTGGTCTAAAGTAGTGCACTAGTGGTCTACCACCATAGGTCCCTGGTCTAAAGTAGTGCACTACCATAGGTCCCTGGTCTAAAGTAGTGCACTACCATAGGTCCCTGGTCTAAAGTAGTGCACTACCATAGGGCCCTGGTCTAAAGTAGTGCACTACCATAGGTCCCTGGTCTAAAGTAGTGCACTACCATAGGTCCCTGGTCTAAAGTAGTGCACTACCATAGGTCCCTGGTCTAAAGTAGTGCACTACCATAGGGCCCTGGTCTAAAGTAGTGCACTACCATAGGGCCCTGGTCTAAAGTAGTGCACTACCATAGTGCCCTGGTCTAAAGTAGTGCACTACCATAGTGCCCTGGTCTAAAGTAGTGCACTACCATAGGTCCCTGGTCTAAAGTAGTGCACTACCATAGGTCCCTGGTCTAAAGTAGTGCACTACCATAGGTCCCTGGTCTAAAGTAGTGCACTACCATAGGGCCCTGGTCTAAAGTAGTGCACTACCATAGGTCCCTGGTCTAAAGTAGTGCACTACCATAGGTCCCTGGTCTAAAGTAGTGCACTACCATAGGTCCCTGGTCTAAAGTAGTGCCCTACCATAGGTCCCTGGTCTAAAGTAGTGCACTACCATAGGTCCCTGGTCTAAAGTAGTGCACTACCATAGGTCCCTGGTCTAAAGTAGTGCACTACCATAGGTCCCTGGTCTAAAGTAGTGCACTACCATAGGTCCCTGGTCTAAAGTAGTGCACTACCATAGGTCCCTGGTCTAAAGTAGTGCACTACCATAGGTCCCTGGTCTAAAGTAGTGCACTACCATAGGTCCCTGGTCTAAAGTAGTGCACTACCATAGGTCCCTGGTCTAAAGTAGTGCACTACCATAGGTCCCTGGTCTAAAGTAGTGCACTACCATAGGTCCCTGGTCTAAAGTAGTGCACTACCATAGGTCCCTGGTCTAAAGTAGTGCACTACCATAGGTCCCTGGTCTAAAGTAGTGCACTACCATAGGTCCCTGGTCTAAAGTAGTGCACTACCATAGGTCCCTGGTCTAAAGTAGTGCACTACCATAGGGCCCTGGTCTAAAGTAGTGCACTACCATAGGTCCCTGGTCTAAAGTAGTGCACTACCATAGGGCCCTGGTCTAAAGTAGTGCACTACCATAGGGCCCTGGTCTAAAGTAGTGCACTACCATAGGGCCCTGGTCTAAAGTAGTGCACTACCATAGGGCCCTGGTCTAAAGTAGTGCACTACCATAGGTCCCTGGTCTAAAGTAGTGCACTACCATAGGTCCCTGGTCTAAAGTAGTGCACTACCATATGATCTGTTCTACGATCTGTTCTAAGATCTGTTCTAAGATCTGTTCTAAGATCTGTTCTAAGATCTGTTCTAAGATCTGTTCTAAGATCTGTTCTACGATCTGTTCTACGATCTGTTCTAAGATCTGTTCTAAGATCTGTTCTAAGATCTGTTCTAAGATCTGTTCTAAGATCTGTTCTACGATCTGTTCTACGTTCTGTTCTAAGATCTGTTCTAAGATCTGTTCTACGATCTGTTCTAAGATCTGTTCTAAGATCTGTTCTAAGTTCTGTTCTGAGATCTGTTCTATGATCTGTTCTACGATCTGTTCTAAGATCTGTTGTGAGATCTGTTCTAAGTTCTAAGATCTGTTCTAAGTTCTATGATCTGTTCTGAAATCTGTTCTAAGATCTGTTCTACGATCTGTTCTAAGATCTGTTCTAAGATCTGTTCTAAGTTCTAAGATCTGTTCTAAGTTCTGTTCTGAGATCTGTTGTGAGATCTGTTCTACGATCTGTTCTAAGATCTGTTCTAAGTTCTGTTCTGAGATCTGTTCTATGATCTGTTCTACGATCTGTTCTAAGATCTGTTCTAAGTTCTAAGATCTGTTCTAAGTTCTAAGATCTGTTCTGAGATCTGTTGTGAGATCTGTTCTACGATCTGTTCTAAGATCTGTTCTAAGTTCTAAGATCTGTTCTGAAATCTGTTCTACGATCTGTTCTAAGATCTGTTCTAAGTTCTAAGATCTGTTCTGAAATCTGTTCTAAGATCTGTTCTACGATCTGTTCTAAGATCTGTTCTGAGATCTGTTCTAAGATCTGTTCTACGATCTGTTGTGAGATCTGTTCTGAGATCTGTTGTGAGATCTGTTCTACGATCTGTTCTAAGATCTGTTCTAAGTTCTAAGATCTGTTCTAAGTTCTAAGATCTGTTCTAAGTTCTGTTCTGAGATCTGTTCTATGATCTGTTCTACGATCTGTTCTAAGATCTGAGATCTGTTCTGAAATCTGTTCTACGATCTGTTCTAAGATCTGTTCTGAGATCTGTTCTGAAATCTGTTCTAAGATCTGTTCTACGATCTGTTTTAGATCAATCAATCACATGTATTTCTAAAGCCCTTTTTACATCAGCCGTTTTCACAAAGTGCTTAGAGAGGAACTCAGCCTCAAAACACCTTATCTGTTTGTGTTGAAGAGAGGAAGAAGGGTTTTTAAAGCAGCACGACATAAAGCCTCCCCCTCCCCTCGACTGAGATAACAGGTTTGTAGGAGCATCCGAGGGATGGGAGGAGAAGGGAGGGAGGAAGAGGGAGGTGGGAGGAATGACTAGGGAGGAGAGAGGAGAGAGGAGAGAGGAGATAGGAGAGGAGGGAGGAGGGAGGAGAGAAGGGAGAGAGGAGATAGGAGAGGAGGGAGGAGGGAGGAGAGAGAGATAGGAGAGGAGGGAGGAGGGAGGAGAGAGGAGAGAGGAGATAGGAGAGGAGGGAGGAGGGAGGAGAGAGGAGAGAGGAGATAGGAGAGAGGAGAGAGGAGGGAAGGGGAGATTATGGAAGTGTCATTAACACCAGAGACTGTGTGTGTCGGTTCAGTGCCTCTCCTCACTCAAGATGCAGGTGAAAGGGGAGGAGAAAGGGAGGAGGGACAGAGGAAGACGAGGAGAGAGGGAGATGAAGGTGAAAGGAGAGGAGGGACAGAGGAAGACGAGGAGAGAGGGAGATGAAGGTGAAAGGAGAGGAGGGACAGAGGAAGACAGGGAGAGAAGGAGATGAAGGTGGAAGGGGAGGAGGGACAGAGGAAGACAGGGAGAGAGGGAGATGAAGGTGAAAGGAGAGGAGGGACAGAGGAAGACAGGGAGAGAGGGAGATGAAGGTGAAAGAGGAGGGACAGAGGAAGACAGGGAGAGAGGGAGATGAAGGTGAAAGAGGAGGGACAGAGGAAGACAGGGAGAGAGGGAGATGAAGGTGAAAGAGGAGGGACAGAGGAAGACAGGGAGAGAGGGAGATGAAGGTGAAAGAGGAGGGACAGAGGAAGGCAGGGAGAGAGGGAGATGAAGGTGAAAGAGGAGGAGTGTGCCCTGTGGCCGAGGCGAGGCAAGCTGTGCGGCTTGGCGTCTCTTACAACAGCTTTGTTAGTGCTGCAGTAACTGTTACCAGGAGACCTCGTCTGCCTCTATGG
>NW_026290778.1:265000-277500 GCF_023373465.1 Oncorhynchus keta | reverse complement strand
AGAGGGATATCTTCAACCACCAACTTACCATCCTGAGACAAGGCCAAGTATAGCCCACAAAGATCTCCGCCACGGTATGGGATGGGGACTAACGCCACAGAGATGCTAGATGGGATGGGGACTGACGCCACAGAGATGCTAGATGGGATGGGGACTAACGCCACAGAGATGCTAGATGGGATGGGGACCAACGCCACAGAGATGCTAGATGGGATGGGGACTAACGCCAGAGAGATGCTAGATGGGATGGGGACTGACGCCACAGAGATGCTAGATGGGATGGGGACTAACGCCACAGAGATGCTAGATGGGATGGGGACTAACGCCACAGAGATGCTAGATGGGATGGGGACTAACGCCACAGAGATGCTAGATGGGATGGGGACTAACGCCACAGAGATGCTAGATGGGATGGGGACTAACGCCACAGAGATGCTAGATGGGATGGGGACTAGAGGAGTGGAAACGAAGAGACGAGCGCTTTAAAAGATCTAGAATATGAACATGAAAGTTTGCAGTTTGATTCCGCTGATGTTTGATCTGTGTGTTGTCATGGATACCGGCCTCTGATCTTATTGGTGTACAACTCGCTGTCTGGCAGTGGTTTCCTGAATACGGAGTGGTTCACACTCTGACCTCTAGAGTACTATGGAAACCAGAGACCTGTATATAGTCTGTGTAGATATATCTGGTGGTATTAGACCCTGGGATAGATATCTCTACAGAGCCACACAGACCTGTATATAGTCTGTAGATATATCTGGTGGTATTAGACCCTGGGATAGATATCTCTACAGAGCCACACAGACCTGTATATAGTCTGTGTAGATATATCTGATGGTATTAGACCCTGGGATAGATAGATATCTCTACAGAGCCACACAGACCTGTATATAGTCTGTGTAGATATATCTGATGGTATTAGACCCTGGGATAGATATCTCTACAGAGCCACACAGACCTGTATATAGTCTGTGTAGATATATCTGATGGTATTAGACCCTGGGATAGATATCTCTACAGAGCCACACAGACCTGTATATAGTCTGTGTAGATATATCTGATGGTATTAGACCCTGGGATAGATATCTCTACAGAGCCACACAGACCTGTATATAGTCTGTGTAGATATATCTGGTGGTATTAGACCCTGGGATAGATATCTCTACAGAGCCACACAGGAAGTGCAGCTGTCACATGTGATGTTGATGTTGATGTTGATTGTTCGTAACAGTGTAAATCTTTATTTATACACTCATTATGCCGATTACCATTTGTGAACCAAGACAAACATTTTTTTTTACATGTTACAAACACTATTTCATGCTAATGGCAGCAGCGATGATATAATAGTGTGTAATTTACATCCCGTTTATTGTAGAGTGACCACATGGTGTACCTCAATCTGTCTCTTCTGATTGGCTCGCCATGTGTGGAACTAGACTAATATATTTACATCTTATTAGCACCGTATTAGCATGTTACTAGCACCATATTATCGTGTTATGAGCACCTTATTAGCATGTTAATAGCACCTTATTAGCATGTTATTAGCACATTATTAGCATGTTATTAGCATGTTATGAGCACCTTATTAGCATGTTATTAGTGCCGTATTATCATGTTATTGGCACATTATTAGCATGTTATTAGCACCGTATTAGCATGTTACTAGCACCATATTATCATGTTATGAGCACCTTATTAGCATGTTATTAGCACCGTATTAGCATGTTACTAGCACCATATTATCATGTTATGAGCACCTTATTAGCATGTTAATAGCACCTTATTAGCATGTTATTAGCACCGTATTAGCATGTTACTAGCACCATATTAGCATGTTAATAGCACCTTATTAGCATGTTATTAGCACTGTATTAGCATGTTACTAGCACCATATTATCGTGTTATGAGCACCTTATTAGCATGTTAATAGCACCTTATTAGCATGTTATTAGCACCGTATTAGCATGTTACTAGCACCATATTATCGTGTTATGAGCACCTTATTAGCATGTTAATAGCACCTTATTAGCATGTTATTAGCACATTATTAGCATGTTATTAGCATGTTATGAGCACCTTATTAGCATGTTATTAGTGCCGTATTATCATGTTATTGGCACATTATTAGCATGTTATTAGCATGTTATTAGCATGTTATTAGCACCTTATTTGCCTCTCCTTAGCATGTTATTAGCACCATATTAGCATGTTATTGGTACCTTATTAGAATGTTTTTAGCACCGTATTAGCATGTTATTAGCACCTTATCAGCATGTTATTAGCACCTTATTAGCATGTTATTAGCACCTTATTAGCATGTTATTAGCACCTTATCAGCATGTTATTAGCACCTTATTAGCATGTTATTCGCACCTTATTAGCATGTTATTAGCACCTTATTAGCATGTTATTAGAATATTATGTATTGCTCTTACCTACATATTAAATCATGCTCTAAATTTAAACTAACTCAGTCCTTTATATCTTCTGATCCCAGGCCAGTCCATTAACCAGGAGTACTGGGAGACAACCTACGGTGTAAAGTATAGTGGTCCTTCTGTAGCTCAGTTGGTAGAGCATGGCGCTTGTAACGCCAGGGAAGTGGGTTCAATCCCGGGACCACCCATACGTAGAATGTATGCACACATGACTGTAAGTCGCTTTGGATAAAAGCGTCTGCTAAATGGCATATATTATTATATATTATTAAGTAAACTCCCTGTTAACTCAAACCCTCTATATCTTCTGATCCCAGGTCAGTGCGGTAACCAGGGTTACTGGGAGACAACCTACGGTGTAAAGTAAACTCCCTGTTAACTCAAACCCTCTATATCTTCTGATCCCAGGTCAGTGCGGTAACCAGGGTTACTGGGAGACAACCTACGGTGTAAAGTAAACTCCCTGTTAACTCAAACCCTCTAACCCTCTATATCTCCTGATCCCAGGTCAGTCCGGTAACCAGGAGTACTGGGAGAGTCAGTACAAGAGCCTGATCCACAACCTGTCCGCAGGCCTGCTGGAGGAGTACGGGGAAGACTACACACACGAGACCAAGGAGCTCTTCCAACACTTCGCTCAGTCGGCTAACGAGGACCTGTCACCAGTCATCAACACCATCAGCGAGGCGCTGCTCTCCCCCCGGCCCCTGGTCCGATACTACGCTGGGCCCGGCGTGGGCCTCATGTACTTCGTTTATAGTTATTTCCCTCTGAGACTCTCGGACAAGTTCCTCCAGAGACTATTTGTCCGGAAGAAGATCATCCCACGAGCGCTGAGGAAAGAGAACAACAACAACAACAACAACAACAACAACAACATCAACAACAACGTGGAGAAGATAAAGAAGTAAAACAATGAGATGTGTGTTTGTTTTTAAGGTAAAAAGTGGAAGCTGTAGGACCCACTTACGTCAGGTAAAACACGATCATCGTGTTGTTGTCTATTTTTGTTTGAATATTGTGGTTTTTGCTTTGGTGTTCATACTGAAGGGCTCATTATATTGGTGTTCACATTGAAGGGCTCATTATATTGGTGTTCATACTGAAGGGCTCATTATATTGGTGTTCATACTGAAGGGCTCATTATATTGGTGTTCATACTGAAGGGCTCATTATATTGGTGTTCATACTGAAGGGCTCATTATATTGGTGTTCATATTGAAGGGCTCATTATATTGGTGTTCACATTGAAGGGCTCATTATATTGGTGTTCATATTGAAGGGCTCATTATATTGGTGTTCACATTGAAGGGCTCATTATATTGGTGTTCATATAGAAGGGCTCATTACATTGGTGTTCATATAGAAGGGCTCATTATATTGGTGTTCATATTGAAGGGCTCATTATATTGGTGTTCATATAGAAGGGCTCATTATATTGGTGTTCATATTGAAGGGCTCATTATATTGGTGTTCATATTGAAGGGCTCATTATATTGGTGTTCATATTGAAGGGCTCATTATATTGGTGTTCATATTGAAGGGCTCATTATATTGGTGTTCACATTGAAGGGCTCATTATATTGGTGTTCATATTGAAGGGCTCATTATATTGGTGTTCATATTGAAGAGCTCATTATATTGGTGTTCACATTGAAGAGCTCATTATATTGGTGTTCATATTGAAGGGCTCATTATATTGGTGTTCACATTGAAGGGCTCATTATATTGGTGTTCATATTGAAGGGCTCATTATATTGGTGTTCATATTGAAGGGCTCATTATATTGGTGTTCATATTGAAGGGCTCATTATATTGGTGTTCATATTGAAGGGCTCATTATATTGGTGTTCATATTGAAGGGCTCATTATATTGGTGTTCATATTGAAGGGCTCATTATATTGGTGTTCACATTGAAGGGCTCATTATATTGGTGTTCATACTGAAGGGCTCATTATATTGGTGTTCACATTGAAGAGCTCATTATATTGGTGTTCATATAGAAGGGCTCATTATATTGGTGTTCACATTGAAGGGCTCATTATATTGGTGTTCACATTGAAGGGCTCATTATATTGGTGTTCACATTGAAGAGCTCATTATATTGGTGTTCACATTGAAGGGCTCATTATATTGGTGTTCACATTGAAGGGCTCATTATATTGGTGTTCATATTGAAGAAGGCTCATTATATTGGTGTTCATATTGAAGAAGGTGTTCTCATTATATTGGTGTTCACATTGAAGGGCTCATTATATTGGTGTTCATATTGAAGGGCTCATTATATTGGTGTTCACATTGAAGGGCTCATTATATTGGTGTTCACATTGAAGAGCTCATTATATTGGTGTTCACATAGAAGGGCTCATTATATTGGTGTTCACATTGAAGGGCTCATTATATTGGTGTTCATATAGAAGGGCTCATTATATTGGTGTTCACATTGAAGGGCTCATTATATTGGTGTTCATATAGAAGGGCTCATTATATTGGTGTTCACATTGAAGGGCTCATTATATTGGTGTTCACATTGAAGAGCTCATTATATTGGTGTTCATATAGAAGGGCTCATTATATTGGTGTTCACATTGAAGGGCTCATTATATTGGTGTTCACATTGAAGGGCTCATTATATTGGTGTTCACCATAGAAGGGCTCATTATATTGGTGTTCACCAACATTGAAGGGCTCATTATATTGGCTGTTCACATTGAAGAGCTCATTATATTGGTGTTCACATTGAAGGGCTCATTATATTGGTGTTCATATTGAAGAGCTCATTATATTGGTGTTCACCAGAAGGGCTCATTATATTGGTGTTCACCATAGACACGATGGCACCAACACGATGGCACCAACACGATGGCACCAACATGGCTGCATCAACACGATGGCACCAACAACATGGCTAGCACCAACACGATGGCACCAACATGGCTAGCACCAACACGATGGCACCAACCCGATGGCACCAACACGATGGCACCAACATGGCTAGCACCAACACGATGGCACCAACCCGGCTGGCACCAACAACGATGGCACCAACATGGCACCAACACGATGGCACCACACCAACACGATGGCACCAACACGATGGCACCAACACGATGGCACCAACATGGCTAGCACCAACAAGTCTGGCACCAACACGATGGCACCAACACGGCTGGCACCAACACGGCTGGCACCAACACGATGGCGCCAACACAATGGCACCAACACGATGGCGCCAACACAATGGCACCAACGCATCTGGCACCAACACGGCTGGCACCAACACGATGGCGCCAACACAATGGCACCAACACGATGGCACCAACACAATGGCACCAACCCGATTGGCATCAACACGATGGCACCAACACGGCTGGCACCAACACGATGGCGCCAACACGATGGCACCAACACGATGGCACCAACACGATGGCACCAACAAGTCTGGCACCAACACGATGGCGCCAACACGATGGCATCAACACGATGGCATCACCAACGATGGCACCAACACGATGGCACCAACACGATGGCATCAACCCGATGGCACCAACACGATGGCACCAACACGGCTGGCATCAACACGATGGCATCAAACACGATGGCACCAACACGATGGCATCAACCCGATGGCATCAACACCACCAACACGGCTGGCACCAACACGATGGCACCAACACGGCTGGCACCAACACGGCTGGCACCAACACGGCTGGCACCAACAGCACCAACACGATGGCACCAACACGGCTGGCACCAACACGATGGCACCAACACGGCTGGCACCAACACGATGGCACCAACACGATGGCACCAACACGATGGCACCAACACGATGGCACCAACACGGCTGGCACCAACACGATGGCACCAACACGGTGGCACCAACACGGCTGGCACCATCAGCACCAACACGGCTGGCACCATCAGCACCAACACGGCTGGCACCATCAGCACCAACACGGATGGCACCAACACGGCTGGCACCATCAGCACCAACACGATGGCACCAACACGGCTGGCACCAACAGCACCAACACGGCTGGCACCAACACGATGGCACCAACACGGCTGGCACCACAGAGCTCTGTAAATACACCATTCTGTCACATCCCCATGGATGAATTCAAGGACCTCATAGATGGTCCATGTTATTTGTTATGTTTAATTCGAACAGTTCGTCGTTGTTCGTTTCTTTGTGTATTCTATGTATGTATATGTATATATTATATATATGTATATGTATGTATATATTATATGTATGTATATGTATATGTATATATTATATATATGTATGTATATATTATATGTATGTATATGTATATGTATATATTCTATGTATGTATATGTATATGTATATGTATATATTATATGTATGTATATGTATATATTATATGTATGTATATGTATATATTATATGTATGTATATGTATATGTATATGTATATATTCTATGTATGTATATGTATATATTATATGTATGTATATGTATATATTATATGTATGTATATGTATATATTATATGTATGTATATGTATATATTATATGTATATGTATATATTATATGTATGTATATGTATATGTATATATTATATGTATATGTATGTATATGTATATGTGTATATGTATATATTCTATGTTTCCTTCCACTGAATGTTCTTCTTCAAGCAGAGTAGCTATGCCAGTTTTATTTCACCAATCACTGAAAACTGTGAATTTTACAATAACAAATATTCTTTAAAAAATATTGTTAAAAAAAATGTATTTTTTTTCACTCGTTGTTCACCTAACTTTGGTAATATTAAAAGTTGACTTTTTAAAAATCTTTTTGTTATCTCTTGCCTCAGCAATCAGAGGAGAGAGGAGAGGAGAGAGAGATGGGAGAGGAGAGGAGAGGAGAGGGGAGGAGAGAGGAGAGAGGGAGGAGAGGAGGGGAGAGAGGGAGGAGAGGAGAGGAGAGGAGAGGAGAGGAGAGGAGAGGAGGAGAGGAGAGGAGAGGAGAGGAGAGGAGAGAGGAGAGAGAGATGGGAGAGGAGAGAGGAGAGAGAGATGGGAGAAGAGAGAAGAGAGAAGAGAGAAGAGAGAGGGGAGAGGGAGGATAGGAGAGAGGAGCCAACACCAAACACAGCTCTCCTTATTTCCTGGAGTGGTGGGACAGTTTGTTGACATGCCAGGAGCCCATCTTTGACCTTTATACTCAAACCAAACCACCCATTTCTAATCTGTCAGTTAGTATTTGGAGCATGGTGTGCTAATTCCATAGCTGAGTTCACTTAATTAAGCCTCATGACATTGTATAACTGAAGAAAGATCGGGGGCGAGGTTGGTTTGGGAATGGTTTGACCCTACTTTGCTTCGCTCAGCAGGGGCGGCAGGGTAGACTAGTGGTTAGAGTGGAGGGGCGGCAGGGTAGCCTAGTGGTTAGAGTGGAGGGGCGGCAGGGTAGACTAGTGGTTAGAGTGGAGGGGCGGCAGGGTAGACTAGTGGTTAGAGTGGAGGGGCGGCAGGGTAGACTAGTGGTTAGAGTGGAGGGGCGGCAGGGTAGGCTAGTGGTTAGAGTGGAGGGGCGGCAGGGTAGACTAGTGGTTAGAGTGGAGGGGCGGCAGGGTAGCCTAGTGGTTAGAGTGGAGGGGCGGCAGGGTAGACTAGTGGTTAGAGTGGAGGGGCGGCAGGGTAGCCTAGTGGTTAGAGTGGAGGGGCGGCAGGGTAGCCTAGTGGTTAGAGTGGAGGGGTGGCAGGGTAGGCTAGTGGTTAGAGTGGAGGGGCGGCAGGGTAGACTAGTGGTTAGAGTGGAGGGGCGGCAGGGTAGCCTAGTGGTTAGAGTGGAGGGGCGGCAGGGTAGACTAGTGGTTAGAGTGGAGGGGCAGCAGGGTAGACTAGTGGTTAGAGTGGAGGGGTGGCAGGGTAACCTAGTGGTTAGAGTGGAGGGGCGGCAGGGTAGCCTAGTGGTTAGAGTGGAGGGGCGACAGGGTAGGCTAGTGGTTAGAGTGGAGGGGCGGCAGGGTAGCCTAGTGGTTAGAGTGGAGGGGCGGCAGGGTAGACTAGTGGTTAGAGTGGAGGGGCGACAGGGTAGACTAGTGGTTAGAGTGGAGGGGTGGCAGGGTAACCTAGTGGTTAGAGTGGAGGGGCGGCAGGGTAGGCTAGTGGTTAGAGTGGAGGGGCGGCAGGGTAGACTAGTGGTTAGAGTGGAGGGGTGGCAGGGTAACCTAGTGGTTAGAGTGGAGGGGCGGCAGGGTAGACTAGTGGTTAGAGTGGAGGGGCGGCAGGGTAGCCTAGTGGTTAGAGTGGAGGGGCGGCAGGGTAGACTAGTGGTTAGAGTGGAGGGGCGGCAGGGTAGACTAGTGGTTAGAGTGGAGGGGTGGCAGGGTAACCTAGTGGTTAGAGTGGAGGGGCGGCAGGGTAGGCTAGTGGTTAGAGTGGAGGGGCGGCAGGGTAGCCTAGTGGTTAGAGTGGAGGGGCGGCAGGTAGACTAGTGGTTAGAGTGGATGGGCGGTAGGTAGCCTAGTGGTTAGAGTGGAGGCAGGTAGCCTAGTGGTTAGAGTGGGGGGGGCGGCAGGGTAGCCTAGTGGTTAGAGTGGAGGGGCGGCAGGGTAGACTAGTGGTTAGAGTGGAGGGGTGGTTAGGGTGGCCTAGTGGTTAGAGTGGAGGGGCGGTCAGGGTAGCCTTGTGGTTAGAGTGGAGGGGTGGCAGGGTAGCCTAGTGGTTAGAGTGGAGGGGTTAAGGGTAGACTAGTGGTTAGAGTGGAGGGGGTCTAGGGTAGCAGTGGGGGGGTGGCAGGGTAGCCTAGTGGTTAGAGTGGAGGGGTTACAGGGTAGCCTTGTGGTTAGAGTGGAGGGGTGGCAGGGTAGCCTAGTGGTTAGAGTGGAGGGGCGGCAGGGTAGACTAGTGGTTAGAGTGGAGGGGTGGCAGGGTAGCCTAGTGGTTAGAGTGGAGGGGCGGCAGGGTAGCCTAGTGGTTAGAGTGGAGGGGCGGCAGGGTAGCCTAGTGGTTAGAGTGGAGGGGCGGCAGGTAGACTAGTGGTTAGAGTGGAGGCAGGTAGCCTAGTAGTTAGAGTGGGGGCGGCAGGGTAGCCTTGTGGTTAGAGTGGAGGGGCGGCAGGGTAAACCTAGTGGTTAGAGTGGAGGGGCGGCAGGGTAGCCTAGTGGTTAGAGTGGAGGGGCGGCAGGGTAGACTAGTGGTTAGAGTGGAGGGGTGGCAGGGTAGCCTAGTGGTTAGAGTGGAGGGGCGACAGGGTAGGGTGGTTAGAGTGGGTTAGGTGTGCTAGGGGAGGGTGGAACAGTGGAGGGTTAAGGGTAGCCTAGTGGTTAGAGTGGAGGGGCGGCAGGGTAGACTAGTGGTTAGAGTGGAGGGGTGGCAGGGTAGCCTAGTGGTTAGAGTGGAGGGGCGGCAGGGTAGCCTAGTGGTTAGAGTGGAGGGGCGGCAGGGTAGCCTAGTGGTTAGAGTGGAGGGGCGGCAGGTAGACTAGTGGTTAGAGTGGAGGCAGGTAGCCTAGTAGTTAGAGTGGGGGGGGCAGGGTAGCCTAGTGGTTAGAGTGGAGGGGCGGCAGGGTAGCCTAGTGGTTAGAGTGGAGGGGCGGCAGGGTAGCCTAGTGGTTAGAGTGGAGGGGCGGCAGGGTAGCCGTCTAGGAACAGTGGGGTTAACTGGTCTAGGAACAGTGGGTAAACTGGTCTAGGAACAGTGGGTTCACTGGTCTAGGAACAGTGGGTTATAACTGGTCTAGGAACAGTGGGTTAACTGGTCTAGGAACAGTGGGTTATAACTGGTCTAGGAACAGTGGGTTAACTGGTCTAGGAACAGTGGGTTAACTGGTCTAGGAACAGTGGGTAAACTGGTCTAGGAACAGTGGGTTAACTGGTCTAGGAACAGTGGGTTAACTGGTCTAGGAACAGTGGGTTAACTGGACTAGGAACAGTGGGTTAACTGGTCTAGGACAAGTGGGGTTAACTGGTCTAGGAACAGTGGAGTTAACTGGTCTAGGAACAGTGGGTAAACTGGTCTAGGAACAGTGGGTTAACTGGTCTAGGAACAGTGGGTTAACTGGTCTAGGAACAGTGGGTTAACTGGTCTAGGAACAGTGGGTTAACTGGTCTAGGAACAGTGGGTTAACTGGTCTAGGAACAGCGGGTTAACTGGTCTAGGAACAGTGGGTTAACTGGTCTAGGAACAGTGGGTTAACTGGTCTAGGAACAGTGGCTAACTGGTCTAGGAACAGTGGCTAACTGGTCTAGGAACAGTGGGGTTAACTGGTCTAGGAACAGTGGGGTAACTGGTCTAGGAACAGTGGGTTAACTGGTCTAGGAACAGTGGGTTTACTGGTCAAGGAACAGTGGGTTAACTGGTCTAGGAACAGTGGGTTAACTGGTCTAGGAACAGCGGGTTTACTGGTCAAGGAACAGTGGGTTAACTGGTCTAGGAACAGCGGGTTAACTGGTCTAGGAACAGTGGGTTAACTGGTCTAGGAACAGTGGGTTAACTGGTCTAGGAACAGTGGGTTAACTGGTCTAGGAACAGTGGGTTAACTGGTCTAGGAACAGTGGGTTAACTGGTCTAGGAACAGTGGGGTTAACTGGTCTAGGAACAGTGGGTTAACTGGTCTAGGAACAGTGGGTTAACTGGTCTAGGAACAGTGGGTTAACTGGTCTAGGAACAGTGGGTTAACTGGTCTAGGAACAGCGGGTTAACTGGCCTAGGAACAGTGGGGTCAAATAAATAACCCCCACGCTATAGAGCTCCTCCCCCTAAATCGACCCAGGTCAAATAAATAACCCCCACGCTATAGAGCTCCTCCCCCTAAATCGACCCAGGTCAAATAAATAACCCCCACGCTATAGAGCTCCTCCCCCTAAATCGACCCAGGTCAAATAAATAACCCCCACGCTATAGAGCTCCTCCCCCTAAATCGACCCAGGTCAAATAAATGACCCCCACGCTATAGAGCTCCGCCCCCTAAATCGACCCAGGTCTAATAAATAACACCCACGCTATAGAGCTCCGCCCCCTAAATCGACCCAGGTCTGGGTCCCCTCTTCCTAGATCTTCCTAGATGCCAGTCTTCCAAGAACTGTCAGAGATTCTGTGTATTCTGTGAAGCCAGTGGGGACCAATATAGGAGAGGGGAGAGGGGAGAGGGGAGAGCGGAGAGGAGAAGAGAAGGGAGAGGGGAGAGGGGAGAGGGGAGAGGGGAGAGGGAGAGGGGAGAGGGAAGAGCGGAGAGGAGAAGAGAAGGGAGAGGAGAAAGAAGAAAGGGGAGAGGAGATGGGAGAGGGGAGAGGGGAGAGGAGAAGAGAAGGGAGAGGAGAAAGAAGAAAGGGGAGAGGAGATGGGAGAGGGGAGAGGGGAGAGGAGAAGAGAAGGGAGAGGAGAGAGAAGAAAGGGGAGAGGAGATGGGAGAGGGGAGAGGGGAGAGGAGAAGAGAAGGGAGAGGAGAGAGAAGAAAGGGGAGAGGAGATGGGAGAGGGGAGAGGGGAGAGGGGAGAGGAGAAGAGAAGGGAGAGGAGAAAGAAGAAAGGGGAGAGGAGATGGGAGAGAGGAGAGGGGAGAGGAGATGGGAGAGGGGAGAGGGGAGAGAAGAAGGGGAGAGGAGATGGGAGAGGGGAGAGGGGAGAGCGGAGAGGAGAAGAGAAGGGAGAGGAGAGAGAAGAAAGGGGAGAGGAGATGGGAGAGGGGAGAGGGGAGAACAGAGAGGGGAAGAGAAGGGAGAGGAGAGAGAAGGAAGGGGAGAGGAGATGGGAGAGGGGAGAGGGGAGAGCGGAGAGGAGAAGAGAAGGGAGAGGAGAGAGAAGAAAGGGGAGAGGAGATGGGAGAGGGGAGAGGGGAGAGCGGAGAGGAGAAGAGAAGGGAGAGGAGAGAGAAGAAAGGGGAGAGGAGATGGGAGAGGGGAGAGGGGGGAGAGGGGAGAGCGGAGAGGAGAAGAGAAGGGAGAGGAGATGGGAGAGGGGAGAGCGGAGAGGAGAAGAGAAGGGAGAGGAGAGAGAAGAAAGGGGAGAGGTGATGGGAGAGGGGAGAGGGGAGAGGAGAAGAGAAGGGAGAGGAGAAAGAAGAAAGGGGAGAGGAGAT
>NW_026290778.1:237500-255000 GCF_023373465.1 Oncorhynchus keta | reverse complement strand
TACTTTAGACCCGGGAATCTGATCAGATGTAGTGCACTACTTTAGACCCTCAGGAATCTGATCAGATGTAGTGCACTACTTTAGACCCGGGAATCTGATCAGATGTAGTGCACTACTTTAGACCCGGGGCCCATCTGATCAGATGTAGTGCACTACTTTAGACCCGGGAATCTGATCAGATGTAGTGCACTACTATAGACCCGGTTCTGATCAGATGTAGTGCACTACTTTAGACCCGGGAATTGTGGTTCTGATCAGATGTAGTGCACTACTTTAGACCCGGGAATCTGATCAGATGTAGTGCACTACTTTAGACCCGGGAATCTGATCAGATGTAGTGCACTACTTTAGACCCAGGAATCTGATCAGATGTAGTGCACTGCTTTAGACCCAGGAATCTGATCAGATGTAGTGCACTACTTTAGACCCGAGAATCTGATCAGATGCAGTGCACTACTTTAGACCCGGAATCTGATCAGATGTAGTGCACTACTTTAGACCCGGGAATCTGATCAGATGTAGTGCACTACTTTAGACCCAGGAATCTGATCAGATGTAGTGCACTACTTTAGACCCGGAATCTGATCAGATGTAGTGCACTACTTTAGACCCGGGAATCTGATCAGATGTAGTGCACTACTTTAGACCCGGGAATCTGATCAGATGTAGTGCACTACTTTTAGACCCGGGAATCTGATCAGATGTAGTGCACTTTTTAGACCCAGGAATCTGATCAGATGTAGTGCACTACTTTAGACCCGGAATCTGATCAGATGTAGTGCACTACTTTAGACCCGGAATCTGATCAGATGTAGTGCACTACTTTAGACCCGGGAATCTGATCAGATGTAGTGCACTACTTTAGACCCGGGAATCTGATCAGATGTAGTGCACTACTTTAGACCCCAGGAATCTGATCAGATGTAGTGCACTACTTTAGACCCGGGAATCTGATCAGATGTAGTGCACTACTTTAGACCCGGGAATCTGATCAGATGTAGTGCACTACTTTAGACCCTGGGAATCTGATCAGATGTAGTGCACTACTATAGACCCGGGAATCTGATCAGATGTAGTGCACTACTTTAGACCCGGGAATCTGATCAGATGTAGTGCACTACTTTAGACCCGGAATCTGATCAGATGTAGTGCACTACTTTAGACCCGGGAATCTGATCAGATGTAGTGCACTACTTTAGACCCAGGAATCTGATCAGATGTAGTGCACTGCTTTAGACCCAGGAATCTGATCAGATGTAGTGCACTACTTTAGACCCGAGAATCTGATCAGATGGGCAGTGCACTACTTTAGACCCGGGAATCTGATCAGATGTAGTGCACTACTTTAGACCCGGGAATCTGATCAGATGTAGTGCACTACTTTAGACCCAGGAATCTGATCAGATGTAGTGCACTACTTTAGACCCGGGAATCTGATCAGATGTAGTGCACTACTTTAGACCCGGGAATCTGATCAGATGTAGTGCACTACTTTAGACCCGGAATCTGATCAGATGTAGTGCACTACTTTAGACCTTCGGGAATCTGATCAGATGTAGTGCACTTCTTTAGACCCAGGAATCTGATCAGATGTAGTGCACTACTTTAGACCCGGGAATCTGATCAGATGTAGTGCACTACTTTAGACCCGGGAATCTGATCAGATGTAGTGCACTACTTTAGACCCGGGAATCTGATCAGATGTAGTGCACTACTTTAGACCCGGGAATCTGATCAGATGTAGTGCACTACTATAGACCCGGGAATCTGATCAGATGTAGTGCACTACTTTAGACCCGGGAATCTGATCAGATGTAGTGCACTACTTTAGACCCGGGAATCTGATCAGATGTAGTGCACTACTTTAGACCCGGGAATCTGATCAGATGTAGTGCACTACTATAGACCCGGGAATCTGATCAGATGTAGTGCACTACTTTAGACCCGGGAATCTGATCAGATGTAGTGCACTACTTTAGACCCGGGGAATCTGATCAGATGTAGTGCACTACTTTAGACCCAGGAATCTGATCAGATGTAGTGCACTACTTTAGACCCGGGAATCTGATCAGATGTAGTGCACTACTTTAGACCCAGGAATCTGATCAGATGTAGTGCACTACTTTAGACCCGAGAATCTGATCAGATGCAGTGCACTACTTTAGACCCGGGAATCTGATCAGATGTAGTGCACTACTTTAGACCCGGGAATCTGATCAGATGTAGTGCACTACTTTAGACCCAGGAATCTGATCAGATGTAGTGCACTACTTTAGACCCGGGAATCTGATCAGATGTAGTGCACTACTTTAGACCCGGGAATCTGATCAGATGTAGTGCACTACTTTAGACCCGGGAATCTGATCAGATGTAGTGCACTACTTTAGACCCGGGAATCTGATCAGATGTAGTGCACTTCTTTAGACCCAGGAATCTGATCAGATGTAGTGCACTACTTTAGACCCGGGAATCTGATCAGATGTAGTGTACTATATAAATAATCTAATGGTATTCAGGACCAATACTGTTTCTACTATCGAGGGACTAAACATTTGGGTATCCCTGCGAGGGGTCGGAGGTCAGCTTTCAGGACGTAGCAACAACACCATTTGTAAAGTGGTTAACATTACGCAACGCCCTGTTGTCAAGGAGACAACAGGACGTCTCCTCACAACTTCTAAAGGACAACACATAGAAACGCGAGAAATAGAGCATGGGAAAACTGTACAGTGTGTTTCCTAGACTGTTGAAGGCTGAAGGAGCTGTGTGGTGATCCAACATGATATCATAGGAAAACGTCCTCATGGCACGTTTTTTGCTAAAAAGGTGTTTGTCACAGTAGCTGACGTTTTTTCTCAATTTATTGTATTCAATGGGAAAAGATGTCACAGACCTTTTTCTCATTTATCTCATCTTCCTCTCCCTCTCCCTCCTCTAATCTCTCTCCCTCTCCTCTCTCCCTCCTCTCCCTCCCTCTTCTCTCTCCCTCCTCCCCTCCTCTAATCTCTCTCTCCCTGTCCTCCCTCCCTCTTCTCTCTCCTCCTCCTCTCTCTCCCTGCCTCCTCTCTCTCCCTCTTCTCTCTCACCTCTGTCTGTCTGCCTGTCAGTTTCAAGTCAATATAAAGAAATGTGATCAATATCCTCTTCAGAATTCATTCAAGTATCTCATAACAAGGCTCTTAATATCTAAAACTGCAAGACCATTGTGTTCAAAATGGGGGTCAAACCTGCTTTCAGGTTGACTGGCTTCAAACTACATATGTCAGGTCATAAATATGTACAATTCTGAAACACATTTTTAAACCCTTCAAAACCCCCCCATTTAAGTCAGTTCCTGAAATGTCAGGAAGATGAAATCCCACGTATAGCCTCCAGGGGACACTCTTTAATAATGATGTCCTGAGTTTCAATGTTTAAGAATGTACTTTTTTTTCCACAGAGGACGGAAGACGGTGTTTTTGTTGTAACTGCAGGGAGAGAATGAAGCACCACGTTGAGGATGAATTAAAAACACTTCCTGTTGCCACAGGAAGCTCAACCTCAACACAGGGTCTATCCCTATAAGGTCACGATCGGGTTGTGAGCAAGGCCCGGGTTAGCTAACTCAATCGCAGTTAACGGGGGTCGTCATGAGAGCCGCGAGAGACCCTCTCCAATTCGCATGCCGCCCTGACAGATCCACTGCCAGTCGCCATTACATTACTGCCCTCACCCACCTGGACAAAAGGATTACTTACACATGTGAGGATGTTGTTCATCGACTACAGCTCGGCCTTCAATACCATAGTGTCCTCTAAGCTCGCAACAAAGCTCACGGCCCCGGGATCTGAACTCCTTCCTACGCACCTAGGTGGTGAAGGTAGGCAACAATTCTATCCTCTACACTGATTCTCAACACGGGGGTTCCACAAGGCTGCGTCCTCAGTCCCCTCTTGAAGTACCTGTATACCCACGACTGCGTGGCCTCACACAGTTCCCCGACTACTTCATCAAGTTCTGGTTCGGTATGGGTCACATCATGCCCTGGCTCGGTATGGGTCACATCATGCCTTGGCTCGGTATGGGTCACATTATGCCCTGGTTCGGTATGGGTCACATCATGCCCTGGCTCGGTATGGGTCACATCATGCCTTGGGCCCTGGCTCGGTATGGGTCACATTATGCCCTGGGCCCTGGTATCACATCATGCCCTGGCTCGGTATGGGTCACATCATGCCCTGGCTCGGTATGGGTCACATTATGCCCTGGTTCGGTATGGGTCACATCATGCCCTGGTTCGGTATGGGTCACATCATGCCCTGGTTCGGTATGGGTCACATCATGCCTTGGCTCGGTATGGGTCACATTATGCCCTGGTTCGGTATGGGTCACATTATGCCCTGGTTCGGTATGGGTCACATTATGCCCTGGTTCGGTATGGGTCACATCATGCCCTGGTTCGGTATGGGTCACATTATGCCCTGGTTCTCGTATGGGTCACATTATGCCCTGGTTCGGTATGGGTCACATCATGCCCTGGTTCGGTATGGGTCACATCATGCCCTGGGCCCTGGCTCGGTATGGGTCACATCATGCCCTGGTTCGGTATGGGTCACATTATGCCCTGGGCCCTGGCTCGGTATGGGTCACATCATGCCCTGGTTCGGTATGGGTCATATCATGCCCTGGGCCCTGGCTCGGTATGGGTCACATCATGCCTTGGCTCTTTATGGGTCACATCATGCCCTGGGCCCTGGTTTGGTATGGGTCACATTATGCCCTGGGCCCTGGTTTGGTATGGGTCACATCATGCCCTGGGCCCTGGCTCGGTATGGGTCACATCATGCCCTGGGCCATTATGCCCTGGCCCTGGCTCGGTATGGGTCGCCCTGGGCCCTATGGGTCACATCATGCCCTGGGCCCTGGGCTCCTGGTATGGGTCACATTATGCCCTGGGCCCTGGCTCGGTATGGGTCACATCATGCCCTGGGCCCTGGTTCGGTATGGGTCACATCATGCCCTGGGCCCTGGCTCGGTATGGGTCACATCATGCCCTGGGCCCTGGTTTGGTATGGGTCACATCATGCCCTGGGCCCTGGCTCGGTATGGGTCACATCATGCCCTGGGCCCTGGCTCGGTATGGGTCACATCATGCCCTGGGCCCTGGCTCGGTATGGGTCACATTATGCCCTGGGCCCTGGCTCGGTATGGGTCACATCATGCCCTGGGCCCTGGCTCGGTATGGGTCACATCATGCCCTGGGCCCTGGTTTGGTATGGGTCACATTATGCCCTGGGCCCTGGTTTGGTATGGGTCACATCATGCCCTGGGCCCTGGCTCGGTATGGGTCACATTATGCCCTGGGCCCTGGCTCGGTATGGGTCACATCATGCCCTGGGCCCTGGCTCGGTATGGGTCACATCATGCCCTGGGCCCTGGCATCATGCCCTGGGCCCTGGTATGGGTCACATCATGCCACATCATGCCCTGGGCCCTGGTATGGGTCACATTATGCCCTGGGCCCTGGCTCGGTATGGGTCACATCATGCCCTGGGCCCTGGCTCGGTATGGGTCACATCATGCCCTGGGCCCTGGCTCGGTATGGGTCACATCATGCCCTGGGCCCTGGCTCGGTATGGGTCACATCATGCCCTGGGCCCTGGCTCGGTATGGGTCACATCATGCCCTGGGCCCTGGCTCGGTATGGGTCACATCATGCCCTGGGCCCTGGCTCGGTATGGGTCACATTATGCCCTGGGCCCTGGCTCGGTATGGGTCACATCATGCCCTGGGCCCTGGCTCGGTATGGGTCACATCATGCCCTGGCTCGGTATGGGTCACATCATGCCCTG
Source organism: Oncorhynchus keta (assembly GCF_023373465.1). NCBI lineage: Eukaryota > Metazoa > Chordata > Actinopteri > Salmoniformes > Salmonidae > Oncorhynchus > Oncorhynchus keta. The sequence goes on along the minus strand of NW_026290778.1, from coordinate 249,169 downwards.
GGCCCTGGCTCGGTATGGGTCACATCATGCCCTGGGCCCTGGCTCGGTATGGGTCACATCATGCCCTGGGCCCTGGCTCGGTATGGGTCACATCATGCCCTGGTTGCAAACCAAACCCTGCATTCTACAGTAAGAACCTTTGAACAATTGTCAACCATGACGGTGGTAGTGGGATGGTTTAGGGATGCTTTGCTGCCTCAGACCCTGGACGACTTGCCTTAATAGAAGAAACCATGAATTCTGCTCTGTGTCAGTGTGTTGTACAGGAGAATGTCAGGCCCATCTGTCTGTGAGCTGACGCTGAACAGCAGCTGGGTCATGGCAGCAAGACAATGATCCACAACATACAATCAAGTCTACGTGAAAATGGCAACAACATTTTTTTTTTTTATTGAGATGTTCTGGCAGGACTTGAAAAGCTCAGCTCATGTTTTGAAAACCCATAAAATGTTTCTTGAGTTAAAGCAGTTCTGCATGGAAGTGTGGGCCAAAATTCCTTCACAGCGACATGAGAGACGAATCAACAACTACAGGAAGTGTTTGTTTTTGAGTCATTGCAGCTGAAGGTTAGTTAGTGTAAGTTGGGGAAATTACTTTTTCACACAGGGGCATTTGGTGTCGCATAACTTTGTTCATAAAATAAATGAAATAAGTATGTACTTGTTGTGTTATTTGTTCACTCAGGTTCCCTTGATCTAATATTAGGTTTTAGTTGAAGATCTGATAACGTTTAGTATCAAAAATATGGAAAAGTAGAGAAAATTATAAATGGGGAAAATACTTTTTCACAGTACTGTAAATACATGTAACTACTGTATCCTACTGTACATACATGTAACTATGGTAACCTACTGTATATACATGTAACTACTGTAACCTACTGTAAATACATGTAAATACTGTAACCTACTGTAAATACATGTACCTACTCCATCCTACTGTACATACATGTAACTATGGTAAACTATATACAGGTAACTATGGTAACCTACTGTAAATACATGTAACTACTGTATCCTACTGTACATACATGTAACTACGGTAACCTATATACATGTAACTACGGTAACCTACTGTAAATGCATGTAAATACTGTAACCTACTGTAAATACATGTAACTACGGTAACCTACATACATGTAACTACGGTAACCTACTGTAAATACATGTAACTACTTTATCCTACAGTACATACATGTAACTACGGTAACCTATATTTCATGTAACTACGGTAACCTACTGTAAATACATGTAACTATGGTAACCTACTGTAAATACATGTAAATACTGTATCCTACTGCACATACATGTAACTACGGTAACTTATATACATGTAACTACGGTAACCTACTGTAAATACATGTAACTACGGTAACCTACTGTATATACATGTAACTACGGTAACCTACTCTATATACATGTAACTATGGTAACCTACTGTAAATACATGTAACTACTGTAACCTACTGTAAATACATGTAACTACGGTAACCTACTGTATATACATGTAACTACTGTAACCTACTGTAAATACATGTAACTACGGTAACCTACTGTTAATACATGTAACTATGGTAACCTACTATAAATAAATGTAACTACCGTAACCTATATACATGTAACTACTGTAACCTACTGTTAATACATGTAACTACGGTAACCTACTATTAATACATGTAACTACGGTAACCTACTGTAAATACATGTAACTACTGTAACCTATATACATGTAATTACTGTAACCTATATACATGTAACTACAGTAACCTACTGTATATACATGTAACTACTGTAACCTATATACATGTAACTACTGGAACCTACAGCATATACATGTAACTACGGTAACCTATATACATCTAACTATGGTAACCTATATAAAAACGTTAAAACAGTGAGTAGAGCACAATAGATTACACCACAGTAGATTACACCACAGTAGATTACACCACAGTAGATTACACCACAGTAGATTACACCACAGTAGATTACACCACAGTAGAGTACACCACAGTAGATTACACCACAGTAGATTACACCACAGTAGAGTACACCACAGTAGATTACACCACAATAGATTACACCACAGTAGATTACACCACAATAGATTACACCACAGTAGAGTACATCACAATAGATTACACCACAGTAGATTACACCACAGTAGATTACATCACAGTAGAGTACACCACAGTAGATTACACCACAGTAGAGTACACCACAGTAGATTACACCACAGTAGATTACACCACAGTAGAGTACACCACAGTAGATTACACCACAATAGATTACACCACAGTAGATTACACCACAATAGATTACACCACAGTAGAGTACATCACAATAGATTACACCACAGTAGATTACACCACAGTAGATTACATCACAGTAGAGTACACCACCGTAGCTCAGTAAAGTAAAGGCAAGTACAGTATATTCTACTGTACTCTGCTATGTTGTACTCTACTGTTCTCTACTCTACTGTATTCTACTCTACTGTGTTCTACTCTACTGTTCTCTACTCTACTGTATTCTACTCTACGGTGTTCTACTCTACTGTGTTCTACTGTACTCTACTCTACTGTGTTCTACTCTACTGTGTTCTACTCTACTGTGTTCTACTATGCTGTGTTCTACTCTACTGTGTTCTACTCTAATGTACTCTACTGTGTTATACTTTGTTCTACTCTACTGTGTTATACTCTACTCTACTGTGTTCTACTCTACTCTACTGTGTTCTACTCTACTGTGTTCTGCTCTACTGTGTTCTACTCTACTGTGTTCTACTATGCTGTGTTCTACTCTACTGTGTTCTGCTCTACTGTACTCTACTCTGTGTTCTACTCTACTGTGTTCTACTCTACTGTGTTCTGCTCTACTGTGTTCTGCTCTACTGTGTTCTGCTCTGCTGTGATGTCCAAACTTGTGAAACATGAGGATGACATTCATATCCATAATTATGCATTTCTGTGTAGTGCAGATTAGGGACCCGTGATGTAATTCCGTTACCGTAATTCCGTTACCGGGTGTAATCTAATTCACTTGTCGTAGATCAATAACCGAAACAGATTGTTTCTAACGCAAGGTTCCGTGTCATATTTGACACACCATTCTTTCTGCAGACAGCTTTGAATCTTAAATTTGGAGCAGATATTTAATTAAGAGATTATTATGGGAAAACGTGGTCGCATTAAAAACTTGAGAGAGATTTGATCGTAATTGCATCTGCACAGTTCTTCCACTGTTTTGTTTTTTTTGTACATTTTCTGTGGAATTTCTCAGAAGTACTCCTTGTCTTTAGAACTATCTCCATATATATATATAGTATTTCCATCATTAAAAAAATAAATAAACTGGTCCCGGGGATCTTCAGACGAGTCTTGTGAGGCTTGTGGTTGTCCCACAAGAAGAACATCATGGTGAGAGAGTCACCATTCCACAGAGGGGGTCGTATTAGTGTGTAGCCCAAACTGTTCAGACGTTACACACAGAAGTTGGCAAGATCAGCTGTATTCTGAGGCTTGTGGGCATCCTAGTGCAAAACGGAGAACAACATTGAGTTCGTGAGAGTCCCCCAAAAAATTCATAGAGTAAAAATAATAGTTTGTAGATTTAAAAAAAAAAAAGTTTGGACTCAACAGACTTTTTTCGTGAGAACATACATTTTTCGGGATGTCTCATGGTCTGACAAAACACTGCTCTGGTTCTAACACCTCTCACCGCATTGAGGAAGGGAGATATCAAAGGGTATGGTGGATTGAGATACAGCCCACCGCAATGAGGAAGGGAGATATCAAAGGGTACGGTGGATTGAGATACAGCCCACCGCAATGAGGAAGGGAGATATCAAAGGGTACGGTGGATTGAGATACAGCCCACCGCAATGAGGAAGGGAGATATCAAAGGGTACGGTGGATTGAGATACAGCCCACCGCATTGAGGAAGGGAGATATCAAAGGGTACGGTGGATTGAGATACAGCCCACCGCAATGAGGAAGGGAGATATCAAAGGGTACGGTGGATTGAGATACAGCCCACCGCAATGAGGAAGGGAGATATCAAAGGGTACGGTGGATTGAGATACAGCCCACCGCAATGAGGAAGGGAGATATCAAAGGGTACGGTGGATTGAGATACAGCCCACCGCAATGAGGAAGGGAGATATCAAAGGGTACGGTGGATTGAGATACAGCCCACCGCAATGAGGAAGGGAGATATCAAAGGGTACGGTGGATTGAGATACAGCCCACCGCAATGAGGAAGGGAGATATCAAAGGATACGGTGGATTGAGATACAGCCCACCGCAATGAGGAAGGGAGATATCAAAGGGTACGGTGGATTGAGATACAGCCCACCGCAATGAGGAAGGGAGATATCAAAGGGTACGGTGGATTGAGATACAGCCCACCGCAATGAGGAAGGGAGATATCAAAGGGTACAGTGGATTGAGATACAGCCCATGTAGATATCTCCAGCTTAAACACACCAGGGGATTTTTTTATTACGTTACTTAGATGTCTGCTGGGCCGCGGACATTGTAGGCTAAGGGTTAAAAGGAAAAGTACTGAGTCAAATTGCCAAGGTTACCTATCATGATGTCATGTCCTGACCTTAGTTCCAGTCCGGAGCTGCCAGAGCCGCCCGTCAGTCCGGAGCCGCCAGAGCCGCCCGTCACTCCGGAGCCGCCAGAATCGCCCTTCACTCCGGAGCCGCCAGAGTCGCCCTTCACTCCGGAGCCGCCAGAATCGCCCTTCACTCCGGAGCCGCCAGAGTCGCCCTTCACTCCGGAGCCGCCAGAGTCGCCCTTCACTCCGGAGCCGCCAGAGTCGCCCGTCACTCCGGAGCCGCCAGAATCGCCCTTCACTCCGGAGCCGCCAGAGTCGCCTTTCACTCCGGAGCCGCCAGAGTCTCCCGCCTGTCCGGCATCGTCAGAGTCTCCCTCCTATTCGGGGCCCGCTTGAGGGGTCCCCAGTTCGGGGTCGTCGGCGAGGGTCGCCAAGACTATGGTGGAGTGGGGTCTACGTCCCGCACCAGAGCCGCCACCGGCGGTGTAATTTTGTCTTAGTGTTCTGAGTTATAATAAATATTAACACGGACACTTACCATGCTGCGTTTTGGTCCAATCTTGACTACTATTCATTCAGACATGAGGTTGAGGAACACATCTTCCTATTGCTTCACCACACAGACAGACAGCATTCTGGGTACAGGACTGAGGAACACTGTCCATTAAGATTTCACCCCACAGACAGACAGCATTCTGGGTACAGGACTGAGGAACACTGTCCATTAAGATTTCACCCCACAGACAGACAGCATTCTGGGTACAGGACTGAGGAACACATCTTCATATTGCTTCACCACACAGACAGACAGCATTCTGGGTACAGGACTGAGGAACACTGTCCATTAAGATTTCACCCCACAGACAGACAGCATTCTGGGTACAGGACTGAGGAACACATCTTCATATCGCTTCACCCCACAGACAGACAGCATTCTGGGTACAGGACTGAGGAACACTGTCCATTAAGATTTCACCCCACAGACAGACAGCATTCTGGGTACAGGACTGAGGAACACATCTTCATATTGCTTCACCCCACAGACAGACAGCATTCTGGGTACAGGACTGAGGAACACTGTCCATTAAGATTTCACCCCACAGACAGACAGCATTCTGGGTACAGGACTGAGGAACACTGTCCATTAAGATTTCACCCCACAGACAGACAGCATTCTGGGTACAGGACTGAGGAACACTGTCCATTAAGATTTCACCCCACAGACAGACAGCATTCTGGGTACAGGACTGAGGAACACTGTCCATTAAGATTTCACCCCATAGACAGACAGCATTCTGGGTACAGGACTGAGGTACACATCTTCATATGGCTTCACCACACAGACAGACAGCATTCTGGGTACAGGACTGAGGAACACTGTCCATTAAGATTTCACCCCACAGACAGACAGCATTCTGGGTACAGGACTGAGCAACACTGTCCGTAAGGCTTCACCACACAGAGAGACAGACAGCATACTGGGAACAGGACCTGCTGGAACCGCGTTTCCCAGTATCACCATGCAAACCAAAGGCATGTGTCTGACTCAGCCCTGTACCCTTCCTTAACCACTAATTGGTGGGATTTGTAGTCCTAACTGGCGGAGTCCTGGATTCCATTACATATCAGCGTCGGGCTTCTTTAAAACGTCTGTTTCTGAAATGTAGATGACATTCCATAATAAAAACCCAGGGTTGGTCAGAAACTGCTCTCAAATGGCACCCCTATTCCCTATTTAGTGCCCTATTTTTTACCTCACCGGTCTAAAGTAGTGCACTGTGTAGGGAATAGGGTTCAGTTTGGGACATGCGGCCTCTGGTTAACATAAACTTAAGAGGCCTGGCTCTTGTAAGGAACCTTGCGGTCCTGGGGTTATGTTTTTTTTTTGTGTGGTTTTTTTGGCCGTTTCGCAGGAAATACTGATAGAGACACTAACTCAAAGTGATCCTTTGCTATAACTGCATCCTCATTGTATTTTTATTTTTTTATTTCAATCTACCAATATAGAACTCTGGATGGTTGTAAAACATGATGTGGGACATGTGTTCTGTAGCTGAATGTTGCTATTCCTTATTGGGCCTTATACATAAATACATGTTTAACTCAGGGCAAACTGTAGCTAAGAATTCATTTGATGTCGGTGAATGAGCGGTTTGATGCTGTGAAGTCTAGTTTAAATTGCTTCTTCAAGTACAGTGGGGAGAACAAGTATTTGACACACTGCCGATTTTGCAGGTTTTCCTACTTACAAAGCATGTAGAGGTCTGTAATTTTTATCATAGTTACACGTCAACTGTGTGAGACGGAATCTTTAAAAAAATCCATAAAATCACATTGTATGATTTTTAAATAATTAATTTGCATTTTATTGCATGACGTAAGTATTTGATACATCAGAAAAGCAGAACTTAATATTTGGTACAGAAACCTTTGTTTGCAATTACAGAGATCATATGTTTCCTGTAGTTCTTGACCAGGTTTGCACACACTGCAGCAGGGATTTTGGCCCACTCCTCCATACAGACCTTCAGGTTTTGGGGCTGTCGCTGGGCAATACGGACTTTCAGCTCGCTCCAAAGATGTCCTATTGGGTTCAGGTCTGGAGGCTGGCTAGGCAACTCCAGGACCTTGAGATGCTTCTTATGGAGCCACTCCTTAGTTGCCCTGGCTGTGTGTTTCGGGTCGTTGTTATGCTGGAAGACCACGACCTGTCTTCAATGCTCTTACTGAGGGAAGGAGGTTGTTGGCCAAGATCTCGCGATACATGGCCCCATCCATCCTCCCCTCAATACGGTACAGTCGTCCTGTCCTCTTTGCAGAAAAGAATCCCCAAAGAATGATGTTTCCACCTCCATGCTTCACGGTTGGGATGGTGTTCTTGGGGTTGTATTCATCCTTCTTCTTCCTCCAAACACGGCGAGTGGAGTTTAGACCAAGAAGCTATATTTTTGTCTCATCAGACCACATGACCTTCTCCCAGTCCTCCTCTGGATCATCCAGATGGTCATTGATAAACTTCAGACGGGCCTGGACATGCGCTGGCTTGAGCAGGGGGACCTTGCGTGCGCTGCAGGATTTTAATTCATGACGGCGTAGTGTGTTACTAATGGTTTTCTTTGAGACTGTGGTCCCAGCTCTCTTCAGGTCATTGACCAGGTCCTGCCGTGTAGTTCTGGGCTGACCCCTCACCTTCCTCATGATCATTGATGCCCCACGAGGTGAGATCTTGCATGGAGCCCCAGACTGAGGGTGATTGACCGTCATCTTGAACTTCTTCCATTTTCTAATAATTGCGCCAACAGTTGTTGCTTTCTCACCAAGCTGCTTGCCTATTGTCCTGTAGCCCATCCCAGCCTTGTGCAGATCTACAATTTTATCCCTGATGTCCTTACACAGCCCTCTGGTCTTGGCCATTGTGTCTTTTATACAGGTAACGAGTTCAAACAGGTGCAGTTAATACAGGTAATGAGTGGAGAACAGGAGGGCTTCTTAAATAAAAACTAACAGGTCTGTGAGAGCTGGAATTCTTACTGGTTGTCATGCAATAAAATGCAAATGAATGACTTAAAAATCATACAATGTGATTTTCTGGATTTTAGTTTTAGATTCCGTCTCTCACAGTTGAAGTGTACATCTGATAAACAATGACAGACCTTTGATAAAAATTACAGACCTCTACATGCTTTGTAAGTAGGAAAACCTGTAAAATCGGCAGTGTATCAAATACTTGTTCTCCCCACTGTATATACACACCTACTCATTCAAGGGTTTTTCTTTGTTCATTTTTTCTAGCAACACATGTGGGACGCACACACACACACACACACACACACACACACACACACACACACACACACACACACACACACACACACACACACACACACACACACACACACACACACACACACACACACTCCTCCCACGCAAACAACCACAAGCTCGGATGTTCAACAGTTGTTCCACATCCCTGAGCCCAACTCAAGAGAAGGACATGATGTGTGAATGCATATACAGTTGTAGCTGGGCTACTAAGGACCCCTCCTTAGTGTCTAGGGTACAGGACCCCTCCTTAGTGTCTAGGGTACAGGACCCCTCCTTAGTGTCTAGGTTCTCTCAGGTGGGTGTCTAGGGTATAGGGTCTCTCAGGTGGGTGTCTAGGGTATAGGGTATCTCAGGTGGGTGTCTAGGGTCTCTCAGGTGGGTGTCTTAACAGAAACCCCGGGTATCTCATTTCATTGCTTAACAGAAACCCCTCCTCTCGACAGGGACAAAGTGAGGTGAAAAGTTCATTCTAACTTACCAACACACTCCCTGGTAACTTTTGACCCCTCAACATTATCGATCACCCCTTAGCTGACAGTTCTAATTAACAGAAAACCTAGGAAGGCACTCACTGTCTTATCTAAAAAAAAAACAGAGCTCAGTTTCTGTAGGGTCAACCATAGGTTAACTACCTTATCTGTTTACTCAGTCCCCAACCCATTGGTTTCTTCCTAGTTGGACAGACAGACATGGGCTCTGACAGACAGACATGGTCTCTGACAGACAGACATGGGCTCTGACAGACAGACATGGGCTCTGACAGACAGACATGGGCTCTGACAGACAGACATGGTCTCTGACAGACAGACATGGTCTCTGACAGACAGACATGGTCTCTGACAGACAGACATGGTCTCTGACAGACAGACATGGTCTCTGACAGACAGACATGGGCTCTGACAGACAGACATGGGCTCTGACAGACAGACATGGTCTCTGACAGACAGACATGGGCTCTGACAGACAGACATGGGCTCTGACAGACAGACATGGTCTCTGACAGACAGACATGGGCTCTGACAGACAGACATGGTCTCTGACAGACAGACATGGGCTCTGACAGACAGACATGGGCTCTGACAGACAGACATGGTCTCTGACAGACAGACATGGGCTCTGACAGACAGACATGGGCTCTGACAGACAGACATGGTCTCTGACAGACAGACATGGTCTCTGACAGACAGACATGGTCTCTGACAGACAGACATGGTCTCTGACAGACAGACATGGTCTCTGACAGACAGACATGGGCTCTGACAGACAGACATGGGCTCTGACAGACAGACATGGTCTCTGACAGACAGACATGGTCTCTGACAGACAGACATGGGCTCTGACAGACAGACATGGGCTCTGACAGACAGACATGGTCTCTGACAGACAGACATGGGCTCTGACAGACAGACATGGTCTCTGACAGACAGACATGGTCTCTGACAGACAGACATGGGCTCTGACAGACAGACATGGTCTCTGACAGACAGACATGGTCTCTGACAGACAGACATGGTCTCTGACAGACAGACATGGGCTCTGACAGACAGACATGGGCTCTGACAGACAGACATGGTCTCTGACAGACAGACATGGTCTCTGACAGACAGACATGGGCTCTGACAGACAGACATGGGCTCTGACAGACAGACATGGTCTCTGACAGACAGACATGGGCTCTGACAGACAGACATGGGCTCTGACAGACAGACATGGGCTCTGACAGAAACTGATGCATCATTCCATCACTTTCCTTCTTGGTGAAATAGTCCTTACACAGCCTGGAGGAGTGTTGGGTCATTTTCTTGTTGAAAAATAAATGATAGTCCCACTAAGCGCAAACCAGATGGGATGGCGTAGCGTTGCAGAATGATGTGGTAGCCATGCTGGTCAGTGTACCTTGAATTCTAAATATATCACAGACAGTGTAGAAAACCAGCAAAGCACGCCTACATCCCCACACCTCCTCCTCCTCCATGCTTCACGGTGGGAACCACACATGTGGAGATCATCCGTTCACCTACCCTGCGTCTCATTAAGACATGGCGGTGGGAACCAAAAATCTCCAATTTGGGCTCATCAGATCAAAGGACAGATTTCCACCAGTCTAATGTCCATTGGTCGTGTTTCTTGACCCAAGGAAGTCTCTTCTTCTTATTGGTGTCCTTTAGTAGTGGTTTCTTTGCAGCAAATTGACCACGAAGACTTGATTCACGCAGTCTCCTCTGAACAATTGATGTAGAGATGAGTCTTCTACTTTTACATTTATTTGGGCTGCAATTTCTGAGGCTGGTAGCTCTAATGATCTTATCCTCTGCAGCAGAGGTAACTCTGGGTCTTCCATTCCTGTTGCTGTCGTCATGAGAGACAGTTTCATCATAGCGCTTGATGGCTTCTGCGACTGAACTTGAAGAAACTTTCAAAGTTCTTGAAATGTTCCGTATTGACTGACCTTCATGTCTTAAAGTAATGATGGACTGTCGTTTCTCTTAGCTTATTTGAGCTTTTCTTGCCATAATATGGACTTGGTCTTTTTCCAAATAGGGCTGTCTTCTGTATACCATCCCTACCTTGTCACAACACAACCGATTGGCTCAAACCGCATTAAAGGAAAGAAATTCCAAAAATTCATTTTTAAAAAGGTTAATTGAAATGCATTCCAGGTAACTACCTCGTGAAGCTGGTTGAGAGAATGTCAAGAGTGTGCAAAGCTGTCATCGAGGCAAAGGGTGGCTAACACTTTTTGCTTACTACATGATTCCATATGTGTTATTTAATCGTTTTGATGTCTTCCCTAATGTTCTACAAAGTAGGAAATATATATATTTTAAATTAATAAACCCCGGAGTAAGTAGGCGTGTCCAAACGTTTCACTGTATATTTATTTTTTTCTCAAGATTTTGGAAATTCTACCATGACCCCATTTTCATATCAGGCAACCCCACATGGGGTCGGGCCCCTAGTTTGGGAACCGCTGCCATAGGATAACCCTTTTTGGTTCCAGGTAGAACCTTCTGTGAAAATGGTTCTACGTGGAACACAGAAGGGCTGTACCTGGAACCAAAAAGGGGTTCTCTAAAGGCTTCTCGTACAGGGACAGTCAAATAACCTTTTTTTAGGTTCCAGATTGTTTTTCTAGGAGTGTATGATCTAAAAGGCTAAACTCTAAGAAGCTGTATGAATAAGAGCCCAGAACTTGTAACCTCATCGTGGTGATCCCCCCCACCCCCAAATGTCCCACAGCCAGCTCTAATCAACCCAGAACTTGTAACCTCATCGTGG